>NC_057387.1:343449-453369 GCF_019320065.1 Cervus canadensis
AAAGCCATACTGATCCCATAAACACCCTAAAACACACCACTGAACACTGCATTAAAGAAAAAAGAATAAAAAAGAAATGAGGATAGTCTCTGAGACTTCTGGGACAACATTTAGCATCCCAATACTCAAATCATAGGGGTCCCAGAAGATAAAAGGAAAGGGCAAGAGAAAATATTTAAGGGTATTTTAATTGAAAACTTCCCTAAAATGGGAAAAGATACAGCCACCCAAGTCCAGGAAACCCAGAGAGTTCGATACAGGATAAGTGAAAGAGAAAGTGAAGTCGTGTCCTACTCTTTGCAACCCCATGGACTGTAGCCTACCAGGCTCCTCCATCCAGGAGGCAGTACTCTGCCTCTTTCCAGGCAAGAGTACTGGAGTGGGTTGCCATTTCCTTCTCCACCATACAGGATAAACCCAAGGAGAAACATGCCAAGACCCATATTAATCAAACATGTAAATGGGCTAAGTGTTCTAGCCAAAGGACAACAGATTGGCTGAATGGATACAAAAATAAGACCACTATATATGCTATCTACAAGAGACCCACCTCAGACCAGATTGAAAGTGACGGGCTGGAAAAAGATATTCCATGAAAACAGAAATCAAAAGATAGCAGGAGTAGCAAGAAAAATAGACTTTAAAATAAAGACTGTTACAAGAGACAAAGAAGGACACTACATAATAATCAAGGGATCAATCCAAGGAGAAAATGTAACAATTACAAATATATATGCACATAGGAGCACCTAAATATATAAGGCAGATGCTAACAACTATTAAAGGGGAAATCAACAGTAACACAGTAATAGTAGGGGGCTTTAATACTCCTCTCACACCAATGAACAGATCATACAAGCAGAAAATAGGGAAAAACAAGCTTTAAACAATATATTGGACCAGTTGGACCTAACTGGTATCTACAGGGCATTTCATCCAAAAACAATAGAACAATTTCACTTTTTCCTCAAGTGCACATGGAACATTCTCCAAGATGGAACACATCTTGGGCTGTAAATCAAGCCTTGGTAAAAAAAAAAAAAAAACTGGAATTGAGAGAGTTAATTCTTTGGTAGGTTGATAAGGAGTCTGGGGCTCCTAAGGAGGAGGAAGGGGTCCAGGGCCCTCAAGGAGGAGAAAGTTTTTCTTTTCTACACTGCTTTGTCTTAGTCACATAAGACTTTTTATCTTAAACTCTGAGTTGTTACGACAATCTTTAAGACTAACTTTGTTTAAGCCCAGATCTAGACAAAACAACTCATCTTGGTCAAGGGTATGTTTTTCCTTAAACTCTGTAGTAATGATTATATAACAACAATGTATCTTGCTCCAGGACACCTCTCCTTCTTATCAAGAACCTTCTGACTAATCTTGTTATCTTAAGACCTAGTTGTGGGAGTGGGTCTACCTCTAAGCTTGTTAATTTAAGGTTTATGCTGTGGAAGTGAGTCTGGTACAAGTGTGTAAGGCCTTGATAAGCATAGTGAGTGGGGCACTCTCCACCCCCTCCTGATGTCTGTGTCAGAAGCTTTCTCTGTCCTTTCTCACTGTAATAAAGCTTCTGCCAACAAAAGCTCTGAGTGATCAAGCTTGGTCCTTGGTTCCAAAGCTAAATCTTATTCAGAGACCAGGGATCCAACACCGTTCACCATAAGCTATCAAAATCATCTCAAGCATTTTTTTCTGACCACAACACTGTAAGACTAGATATCAACTACAGAAAAAAAAAAACTAGAAAAAGCATAAACACATGGAGGCTAAACAATACGCTTTTGAATAACCAACAGATCACTGAAGAAATAAAAAAGAAAATCATAATAGGCCTAGAAACAAATGATATTGAAAACGTGACAACTCAAAACCTATGGGATGGAGTAAAAGCAGTGCTAAGAGGGAAGTTTATAGCAATACAAGCCTATCTCAAGAAACAAGAGACATCAAACAACCTACCTAACTTTACACCTAAAGCAACTAGAAAAAGGAGAATTTAAAAAAACCCAGTTAGTAGAAGGAAAGAAATCATAAAGATCAGAGAAATAAATCAAAAAGAAATGAAGGAGACGATATCAAAGATCAATAAGACTAAAAGATGGTTCTTTGAGAAGATAATTAAAATTGACAAATGGTTAGCCGGACTCATCAAGAAAAACAGAAAGAAGACTCAAATCATTAAAATTAGAAATGAAAAAGGTAAAATTACAACACACAACACAGAAATACAAAAGGATCATAAAAGACTACTACCAGCATCTATATGTTGATATAATGGGCAACCTAGAAGAAATGGATAAATTTCTCAAGTTCAGTTCGTTTGCTCAATCCTGTCCAACTCTTTGTGACCCCATAGATTGTAGCACACTAGGCTTCCATGCCCATCACCAACTCCTGGAGCTTGCTCAAATTCATGTCCATCGAGTCAGTGATGCCATCCAACCATTTCATCCTCTGTTGTCCCCTTCTCCTCCTGCCTTCAATCTTTTCCAGCATTAGGGCCTTTCTAGTGACTGAGTTCTTTGCATCAGGTGGCCAAGTATTGGAGTTTCAGCTTCGCATCAGTCCTTCCAATGAATATTCAGGACTGATTTCATTCAGGATCAACTGGTTGGATCTCCTTGCAGTCCAAGGGACTCTCAAGAGTCTTCTCCAACACCACAGTTCAAAAACATCAACTTTTTGGCACTCAGCTTTCTTTACAGTCCAACTGTCACATCCAAACATGACTACTGGAAAATCCATAGCTTTGACTAGATGGACCTCTGTTGGCAAAGAAATACATCTGATTTTTAATATGCTGTCTATGTGGGTCATAACTTTTCTTCCAAGGAGCAAGCATCTTTTAATTTCATGGTTGCAGTCACCATCTGCACCAATTTTGGAGCCCCCCAAAATAAAATCTGTCCCTGTTTTCATTGTTCCCCCATCTATTTCCCATGAAGTGATGGGACTGGATGCCATGATCTCATTTTTTTTGAATGCTGAGTTTTAAGCCAGCTTGTTCACCCCCCTCTTTCACTTTCATCAAGAGGCTCTTTAGTTCTTCACTTTCTGCCATAAGGGTGGTGTCATCTGCAAATCTGAGGTTATTGACATTTCTCCCAGCAATCTTGATTCCAGCTTGTGCTTCATTCAGCCCAGCATTTCACATGATGTACTCTGCATATAAGTTAAATAAGCAGGGTGACAATATACAGCCTTGATGTACTCCTTTCCCAATTTGGAACCAAAGAATATAATCAATCTGATTTTGGTACTGACCATTTGGTGATGTCCATGTGGAGAGTCATCATCTCGTGTATTGTTGGAAGAGGGTATTAGCTATAACCAGTGTGTTCTCTTGGCAAAATTCTGTTAGCCTTTGCCCTGCTTCATTTGGTACTCCAAGGCCAAACTTGCCAGTTACTCAAGGTATCTCTTGACTTCCTACTTTTGCATTCCAGTCCCCTATGACAAAAAGGACATCTTTTTTTGGTGTTACTTCTAGAAGATCTTCAAAGAACCATTCAACTTCAGCTTCTTTGGCCTTAGTGGTTCGGGCACAGACTTGTATTACTGTGATATTGAATGGTTTGCCTTGGAAATGAACAGAGCTCATTCTGTCATTCTTGAGGTTGCACCCAAGTACTGCATTTTGGATAGTACAAACTCTTAGAAAAGTATATATAACCTTCCAAAACAGAACCAGAAAGAAATACAAAATAGGAACAAACCAATCACAAACATGGAAATTGAAATTCTAATAAAAAATCTTCCAACAAACAGAAGCTCAGGGCCAGATGGGTTGACAGGCGAATTCTACCAAAAGTTGAGAGACGAGCTAACACCTATTCTACTCAAACTCTTCCAGAAAACTGCAGAGAAAGGAAAACTCCCAAATTCATTCTATGAGGCCACCATCACTCTGATACCAAAACTAGACAAAGGTGCCGAAAAAAAAAAAAAAAAGAAAACTATCAGCCAGTATATCACTGATGAACATAAATGCAAAAATTCTTAACAAAATTCTAGCAAACACAATCCAACAACATAATAGAAAGATCATACATCATAATCAAGTGGGCTTTATTCCAGGGATGGAAGGATTCTTCAATATTCTCAAATCAACCAATATGATACACCATATTAACAAACTGAAAGATAAAAACCATACAATTATATCAATAGAAGCAGAGAAATTCTTTGACAAAATTCAACACTCATTTATGATGAAAACTCTCCAGAAAATATGCACAGGGGGAACATAAGTCAACATAATAAAGGCCATATAAGACAAATCCATAGCAAATATTGTTCACAATGGTGAAAAATTGAAATCATTTCCTCTAAAATGAGGAACAAAACAAGGTTTTCCACTGTTGCCACCATTATTCAACAGAATTTTGGAAGTCCTAACCAAAGCAATCAGAGAAGAAAAATAAATAAAAGGAATCAAGATTGGAAAAGAAGCAAAACTCTCACTGTTTACATATGTCATGATTTTCTACATAGAAAACCCTAAAGATGCCACCAGAAAATCCAGAAAAACATCTACTTCTGCTTTATTGACTATACTAAAGACTTTGACTACATGGATCACAACAAACTGTGGAAAATGCTTAAAGAGATGGGAATACCAGACCACCTTAACTGCCTCATGAGAAACCTGTATGCAGGTCAAGAAGCAACAGTTAGAACTGGACATGGAACAATAGAGTGGTTCAAAATTGGGAAAGGAGTATGTCAAGGCTGTATACTGTCACCATGCTTATTTAACTTATATGCAGAGTACATCATGCTAAATGCCAGGCTGGATGAAGCTCAAGCTGGAGCAAGATTGCTGGGAGAAATATCAATAATCTCAGACATGCAAATAATACCACCCTAATGGCAGAAAGCGAAGAGGAACTAAAGAACCTCTTGTGAAGGTGAAAAAGGAAAAAGCTGGCTT
Organism: Cervus canadensis; assembly: GCF_019320065.1. Lineage (NCBI taxonomy): Eukaryota > Metazoa > Chordata > Mammalia > Artiodactyla > Cervidae > Cervus > Cervus canadensis. Next base: position 348,374 of record NC_057387.1, read on the forward strand.
AAAACTCAACATTCAAAAAACTAAAATCATGACATCTGGTCCCATCACATCATGGCAAATAGAGGGGCAAAAAATGGAAACAGTGGCAGACTTTATCGTCTTCAGCTCCAAAATGACTACAGACAGTGACTGCAGCCATGAAATTAAAAGATGCTTGCTCCTTGAAAAAAAAAAAAAAACCATGACAAACCTAGACAGTGTATTAAAAAGCAGATACATACTTTGCCTACAAAAGTCCATCTAGTCAAAGCTATAGCTTTTCCAGTATTCATGTACAGATGTGAGCTCTGGACCATAAAGAAGGCTGAGAGCCAAAGAACTGACACTTTCCAACTGTGGTGCTGGAGAAGTCTTGAGAGTTCCTTGGACTGCAAGGAGAACAAAACAGTCAATTCTAAAGGAAATCAACCCTGAATCCTCACTGGAAGGACTGATGCTGAAGCTGAAGCTCCAATAATTTGGCCACCTGATGCAAAGAGCAAACTCACTATAAAAGATGCTGATGCTGGGAAAGATTGAGGGCAAGAGGAGGAGGGGGTGACAGAGGATGAGATAGTTGAATGTCATCACTGACTCAATGGACATGAGTTTTAGCAAACTCCAGGAGACAGTGAAGGACAAGGAAGTCTGGCATGCTGCAGTCCATGGGGTTGCAAAGAGTCAGACATGACTGAGCAACTGAACAACAACAAAAACCAGTGAATATAGTAGTCGTGGGATCAAAATTAAGACACAGAAATCTCTTGCACTCCAATGTACTAACAATGAAAAATCAGGAAGAGAAATTAAGGACACAATCCCATTTACCACTGTAACAAAAAGAATAAAATACTTAGGGATAAATTTACCTAAAGAGACAAAAGACCTATATTCAGAAAACTATAGGACACTGACGAAAGAAATTGAAGATGACACAAACAGATGGAATAATATACCACGTTCTTGGATTGGAATAATAAATAATATGAAGATGACTATACTACCAAATGCAATCTATAGATTCAACACAACCCCTATCAAACCACCAATGATATTTTTCACAGAACTAGAACAAACAATTTCACAATTTGTATGGAAAGACAAAAGGCCCCAAAAAGCCAAAGTAATCTTGAGAAAGAAGAATGAAGCTGGAGGAATAAACCTTCCTGACTTTAGACTATACTACAAAGCTACACTCATCAAGACCGTACGGAAAAATAGAAACATAGACCAATGGAACAAGATAGAAAGCCTGGAGATAAATCCACGCACCTATGAACACCTTATCTTTGACAAAGGAGGCGAAACATACAATAGAGAAAAGACAGTTTCTTCAATACATGGTGCCAGGAAAACTGGGAAGCTATGTGTAAAAGAATGAAATTAGAACACTTCCTAACACCAAAAACAAAAATAAACTCGAAATGGAATAAAGACCTAAATGTAGACCAGAAACTATAGAACTCTTAGAGGAAACCAGGCAGAACACTCTTAAAACATAAATCACAGAATGAACCTATATGACCCACCTCTCAGAGTAATGAAATAAAACAAAAATAAACAAATGGGACCTAATTAAACTTAAAAGCTTTTGCACAATGAAGGAAAACTATAAGTAAAGTGAAAATGCAACCCTCAGAATGGGAGAAAACAATAGCAGCTGAAACAACTGACAAAGAATTAATCTCCAAAAGGTCGAAGCAGTTCATGCAGCTCAATATCAGAAAAACAATCCACTCAAAAAGTGGGCAGAAGACCTAAATAGACATTTCTCCAAAGAAGACATAAAGATGGCTAATAAAGAGATGAAAAAATGCTCAACCTCATTCTTAGAGAAATGCAAATCAAAACTACCCAGAGGTATATCACCTCACACCAGTCAGAATGGTCATCATCAAAAAATCTACAAATAATAGATATTGGAGAGGATATGGAGAAAAGGGAACCCTCTTGCACTGTTAGTGGGAATGTAAATTAATACAGTCACTATGGAAGACAGTACGGAGTCTTATGTCCTAGTTTAAAAACTAGGACAAAAACCACCATATGAACCAGGAATCCCACTACTAGGAATATTCCCTGAGGAAATTGAAATTGAAAAAGACACATGTGCCCAAAAGCTCATTGCAATGCACTATTTACAATAGCTAGGATATAGAAGAAACCTAGATGTCCATTGACAGATGAATGGATAAAGAAGTTGTGGTATATATACACAATAGCATATTCCTCAGCCATAAAAAGAATGCATCTGAGTCAGTTCTAATGAGGTGGATGACTCCAGAGCTTATTATATACTGAGTGAAGTTAAGTCAGAAAGAAAAAGACAAATACCAGATATTAATGCATCTATATGGAATCTAGAAAGACAGTACTGATGATTCTATCTGCAGGGCAGCAAAGGAAATGCAGGCATTAGGGAGACGGTAGGAGGGAGGGAGAGGGTGAAAAGGCTTGAGAGAGTAGTTCTGAACATATATTACCATATGTAAAATAGACAGCCAGTGGAAATTTGCTGTATGGTGCAGAGAATCCAAAGCTGGTGCTCTGTGACAATCCACAAGGATGGGATAGAGGGGGAGGTGGGAAGGAGGTTTAAGAGGGAAGCAGACATGTGTATGCCTGTGGCTGATTCATCTTGATGGATGGCAGAAACCATCACTATACTGTAAAGTAATTATCCTCCAGATAAAAATAAAAGAAAACTTTAAAAAAAGAAAACCCAGAAAAGCAGTTTAATGTGCTCAGAAATTTTAAAAACTGAGAAGGAATACTTTACCAAAGAAACTGAAACTAAAAAAAAAAAAACCAAACCGAAATTCCAGAGCAGAAGCACTCAATAAATGAGATGAAGAATGCATTAGAAGACACTGGAAATAGAGAAGAGCATATGGGAAAGAGTATTAGTGAGCTCGATGGCAGATAGCTAGAAATGATACAAATAGAAGAGGAAAGAGAAATAAGACACTTTAAAACTAAGAAAATTCTACAAGAGCTATGCAACTTTTTTGGGAAGGGCAACATTAGCATGATGGGAATCATAAAAGAAAAAAACAGGCAGAAGGGAGCAGAGATTATTTAAAGAAATAACAACAGAGAACTTCTCAAACCTGGAGAAGGAGCTGCCATATAAGCCCATGAAGCTCAGAGAACACCTAATCTCTTCAACACAAAAGACCTTCCCCAAGACATAATATTAAAACTGTTGAAAGTCAATGACAGAGAAAAACTTTTAAAGATAGCCATGGAAAGAAAGGACAGTAACTACAAAGGATCCCCCATCAGGTTGTTAGCAGCTCTCCAAGCCGAGACCCCAGAAGCCAGGAGGGAGCAGAAGGATGCTCTCAAAGTACTGAAAGATTAAAAACTGCCAACCCAAAATACTCTATCCTACAAAGTTATCACTTAGATACAAAGAAGAAATACTTCCACAGACAAACAAATGATGAGGGAGTTCATCAACATCAGACTTGCCTTATAAGAGATGTTAAAAGGAACTCTTTTACTAGAAATAAAATGGGAAAAATACACAAAACTTTGAGCAAGATGATAAACAGATAGAATCATAAAATTGCAATTCTTTATCAGAATAGGTTTTTAAACATTTTATTCTAATATAAAGGCTAGAAAAAGTAAAGAAAGCAGGAAAATAACTATAGCTATCTCAGTTTAGCAACAAAGTCACAACATAAAAGCAGATAATTATTTTTTAATAGTTTGAAATCAAAATATGCATAGAAACTAATGAAAATAAAAACACAACCCAAAACCTATTGGATTCAGTAAAAGCAGTGCTAAGGGGAAGGTTCATAGCAATACAAGCCTACCTCAAGAAACAGGAGAAAAATCAAATAAATAACCTAACTCTACACCTAAAGCAACTAGAAAAAGAAGAAATGAAGAACCACAGGGTTAGTAGGAGGAAAGAAATCATAAAAATTAGTGCAGAAATAAATGTAAAAGAAACAAAGGAGACCATAGCAAAAACCAACAAAGCTAAAAGCTGGTTCTTTGAGAATATAAATAAAATATACAAACCATTAGCCAGACTTATCAAGAAAAAAAGAGAGAAGAATCAAATCAACAAAATTAGAAGTGAAAATGGAGAAATCACAACAGACAACACAGAAATACAAAGGATCATAAGAGACTACTATCAGCAACTATATGCCAATAAAATGGACAACTTGGAAGAAATGGACAAATTCTTAGAAAAGTGTAACTTTCCAAAACTGAACCAGGAAGAAAATCTTAACAGACCATCAAAACCACAGAAATTGAAACTGTAATCAGAAATTTTCCAGCAAGCAAAAGCCCAGGACCAGATGGCTTCACAGCTGAATTCTACCAAAAATTTAAAGAACTAACACCTATCTTACTCAAACGCTTCCAGAAAATTGCAGAGGAAGGTAAGCTTCCAAACTCGTTCTATGAGGCCACCATCACCCTAATTCCAAAACCAGACAAAGATGCCACAAAAAAAGAAAACTACAGGCCAATGTCACTGATGAACACAGATGCAAAAATCCTTAACAAAATTCTAGCAAACAGAATCCAACAACATATTAAAAAGATCATACATCATGACCAAATGGGCTTTATCCCAGGGATGCAAGGATTCTTCAATATTCACAAATCAATCAATGTGATACACCACATTAACAAATTGAAAGATAAAAACCATATGATTATCTCAGTTTATGCAGAGAAAGCCTTTGACAAAATTCAACATCCATTTATGATAATAACCCTCCAGAAAGCAGGAATAGAAGGAACATACCTCAACATAATAAAAGCTATATGCGATAAACCCACAGCAAACATTATCCTCAATGGTGAAAAACTGAAAGCATTTCTCCTAAAGTCAGGAACAAGACAAGGGTGCCCACTCTCACCACTACTATTCAACATAGTTTTGGAAGTTTTAGCCACAGCAATCAGAGAAGAAAAAGAAACAAAAGGAATCCAGATTGGAAAAGAAGAAGTAAAACTCTCATTGTTTGCAGATGACATGATCCTCTACATAGAAAACCCTAAAGACTCCACCAGAGAATTACTAGAGCTAATCAATGAATATAGTAAAGTTGCAGGATATAAAATTAACACACAGAAATCCCTTGCATTTCTATACACTAACAATGAGAAAACAGAAAGAGAAATTAAGGAAATAATTCCATTCACCATTGCAACAAAAAGAATAAAATGCTTAGGAATAAAGCTACCTAAAGAAACAAAACACGTATATATAGAAAACTATAAAACACTGACGAAAGAAATCAAAGAGGACACAAATAGATGGAGAAAATACCATGTTCGTGGATTGGAAGAATCAATATCTTGAAAATAAGTATACCACCCAAAGCAAGCTATAGATTCAATGCAATCCCTATCAAGCTACCAACGGTATTTTTGAGAGAACTAGGACAAATAATTTCACAATTTGTATGGAAATACAAAAAACTCTAATAGCCAAAGCAATCTTGAGAAAGAAGAATAGAACTGGAGGAATCAATCTGCTTGACTTCAGGCTATACTACAAAGCCACAGTCATCAAGACAGTATGGTACTGGCACAAAGACAGAAATATAGATCAATGGAACAGAATAGAAAGTCCAGAGATAAATCCACGAACCTATGGACACCTTATCTTTGACAAAGGAGGCAAGGATATACAATGGAGAAAAGACACTCTCTTTAACAAGTGGTGGGGGGAAAACTGGTCAACCACTTGAAAAAGAATGAAACTAGAACACTTTCTAACACCATACACAAAAATAAACTCAAAATGGATTAAAGATCTAAATGTAAGACCAGAAACTATAAAACTCCTAGAGGAAAACATAGGCAAAACACTCTCTGACATAAACCACAGCAGGATCCTCTATAACCCACCTCCCAGAGTACTGGAAATAAAAGCAAAAATAAACAAATGGGACCTAATTAAACTTAAAAGGTTTTGCACAACAAAGGAAGCTATAAGCAAGGTGAAAGACAGCCTTCAGAATGGGAGAAATTAATAGCAAATGAAGCAACTGACAAAGAATTAATCTCAAAAATATACAAGCAACTCCTGCAGCTCAATTCCAGAAAAATAAGTGACCTAACCAAAACATGGACCAAAGAACCAAACAGACATTTCTCCAAAGAAGACATACAGATGGCTAACACACACATGAAAGATGTTCAACATCACGCATTATCAGAGAAATGCAAATCAAAACCACAATGAGGTTCCACCTCACGCTGGTCAGAATGGCTGCTATCCAAAAGCCTACAAACAATAAATGCTGAGCAGGGTACAGAGAAAAAGGAACCCTCTTACACTATTGGAGGGAATGCAAATTAGTATAGCTACTATGGAGAACAGTGTGGAGATTCCTTAAAAAACTGGAAATAGAACTGCCATACAACCTAGCAATCCCACTGCTGGGCATACACACTGAGGAAACCAGAATTGAAAGAGACACATGTGCCCCAATGTTTATTGCAGCACTGTTTACAATAGCTAGGACATGGAAGCAACCTAGATGTCCAGCAGATGAATGGATAAGAAAGTTGTGGTACATATACACAATAGAATATTACTCAGCTGTTAAAAAGAATGCATTTGAATCAGTTCTAATGAGGTGGATAAAACAGGAGCCTATTATACAGAGTGAAGTCAGTCAGAAAGGAAAACACCAATACAGTATATTAACACATATATATGGAATTTAGCACGATGGTAACAATGACCCTGTATGCGAGACACCAAAAGAGACACAGATGTAAAGAACAGACTTTTGGACTCTGTGGGAGACAGTGAGGGTGGGATGATTTGAGAGAATAGCACTGAAACATGTATATTACCATATGTGAAATAGATCGCCAGTCCAGGTTCAATGCATGAGACAGGGTGCTCAGGGCTGGTGCACTGGGATGGCCTTGAGGGATGGCAATGGGGAGGGAAGTGGGTGGGGGGTTCAGGATGGGGGACACATGTACACGCATGGCTGATTCATGTGAATGTAGGGCAAAAACCACCACAATACTGTAAAGTAATTAGCCTCCAAGTAAAATAAATAATTTTTTTTAAGTGGATAATTAGAGACAACAAAAACATGAAAAGGGAAGAGGAAAAGGACAGAACTTCTACAGATTAAAGAAGGTAAGATGTTATCAGTAGGAAAAACACTATTATCTCTATGAGAGGTTTTATACAAACTTCAGGGTAACCACACAGAGCAGAGATACAGAACAAAGAAAGAGGAAACTAAGAAAAATATCATAGGAAATCACCAGAACATAAAAGATACAGGGCAAGACTAAATCCTCATCTATCAATAATTATGTTGCTGTTGTTGTTTAGTTACTAAGTTTTGTCTGACTCTTTGTGACCCTATAGACTATTGCCCACCAGGCTCCTCTGTCCATGGGATTTCCCAAGCAAGAATACTGGAGTAAGTTGCCAATTCCTTCTCGAGGAGATCTTCCCAACCCAGGGATCAAACATGCATCTCCTGCATTGGCAGGTAGATTCCTTACTGCTGAGCATTATGCTAAGTGAAAAAAGTGAAAGTGTTAGCTGCTCAGTCATGTCCAACTCTTTGCAACCCCATGGAGTGTAGCCTGTCAGGGTTCTCTGTCCATGGAATTCTCTAGGCAAGAATACTGGAGTGGATAGACATTCCCTTCTCCAGGGGATCTTCCCAAACCAGGGATCAAACCCATGTCTCCTGTTTTGCAGGCAGATTCTTTACCATCTGAGCTACCAGGGAAGCCTAAGCAAAATAAGTCAGATGGAAAAAGACAAAAACTGTATGATTTCACTTATATGTATGATTAAAAAAACTAATAAACACACAAAACAAAATAAGTGAATAAACCAAACAAAGAAACACACAGATACAGAGAACAGAGTAGTAGTTATTAGACAGGAAAGGGTGGGGGGGAGGAATGGTTAAAGGAGGTCAACCGTATGGTGACAAATGAAAAGTAAATTTTTGGTGGTAAGCACATTGTAGGGTATGCAGAAGTAGAGATATAATATTTCTCCAAAGTAACGAAACCTGTATAATGTTGTAAATCCATGTTACTGCAATAAAAAATTAAAAAATGTTTAAAAGATTGACATGAATTGATACATGACAAATATATACTGATTCATTATAGAATTTTGTCTAATCATCAAAGAAACGCAAATCAAAACCACAGTGAGATCCCACTTCACACCTGTCAGAATAACTATCATTAAAAAAGAACACAAATAACAAATGCTGGCAAGGATGTGGTAAAAAGAGAACCCTCAAGTACTGTTGCTGGGAATGTAAACTGGTGCAACTATTGTTGAAAAGAGTATGGAGGTTTCTCAAAAAATTAAAAATAGAACTACCATATGACCAAAAAATTCTACTCCTGGGTATATACCTGAAAAAAAAAAAAACCACTAATTTGAAAACATACATGCACTCTAATCTTGACAGCAGCATTATTTAAAATTGCCAAGAATATGGATGCAATCTAAAGTGTCCCAAGATGAGTGGATAAAGAAGATATGGATATGATGGAATGCTACCCAGCCTTAAAAAAGAATGAAATTTTGCCATTTGAAGCAACAAGGATAGACTTGGAGGGCATTATGCTAAGTGAAATACATCAGACAGAGAAAAGGCAAATACTACATGATATCACTTACATGTGGAATTTTAAAAACACAACAAAGTAGCAAATATAACAAAAAGGAAGCAGACTCACTGACACAGAGAACAAACAAGTGGTTACCAGTGCGGAGAAGGAATGGAGGGGCAACACACGGGTAAGGTATCAAGAGATGCAAACTATTAGATATAAAGTAAGCAACAAGGATATGTCACACAACATGGGGATTATAACCAATATTTTATAATAACTATAAATGAAGCATAAGCTTTAAAAATTGTGAATCATTATATTGTATACCTGTATACTGTACATCAACTAGACCTCCAATAAAATTTTTTAAATAAAAAAGAGAATTGCATCTACTTTTGAACATGGAAGTTTTATAATACAGGATTATTTAAAAAAGAAAAAATATATTTGACCATTTACAAAACAAATACTGTTGTCTACTAAGTGTCAGGTTCTTATTATAATAGGCCTTGGAGGTATATAAATGAAGTACAATCTCAATTCTTAAGAAGTTTATCAAAGAGGAAAACAGACAAAATGATGTGGTAGCTGCTGTAACAGAGGTATGTACAAGGTTCAGTAAGTGCTCAAATAAAGAAGTAGGTAAGTCTGCTGGAGGAAGTCAGAGAAGAGCTGATCATGAAAAGAAAAGCTGGGGTGGGAAGGAGAATTCTAGAAAGAGGAAAGAGCACATACAATAAAAACAGAAGTACTGAAATACGAAATAGTTCCAGATAAGCACGGGGTAATGTTAATGAAAGAAACAACAAGCCTGGAGAGTCACCAGCGGCAGGCCAAGCTCTCCTGCCCTAGGACCTTTCAACATCCTATTCCCTGTCCTGGAGTTGTTCTCCTGGTTAATGCTTACTTGCCCTTCAAATCTCATAATAAATGTCAATGCCTCTCCCACTGTTCCATAATCACAGAGATTTTTCTTGTTATTGTCTCTCATAGTTCTCCATCACAAATGAGCAGATCTGTAACTATATTCATTTATGTGCTTACTTGCTTAAAGTCTATCTCTTCTCCACTTGACTGTAGGTTCTAAGACAGTGGGAATAACTGTTTCATTCATCACCATGTCTACTGCCTAAAAAAGTTGCTAGCACACAGCAGGTGCTAACTACTGACTGAATGAAATGGAGGCCAGAAGCTATTTGGTGGAGAAAAAGCTCTGAGTCAAACTGTATTCTGCAGATTAACAGCAGACTTTAAAAAGCAAGGCTTACAGGAATGAAGAGCTGAAGAAAGACCCCGACTTATGATAACTTGATATTACAATTGGTTGAGAAGTACATCACTACCTGGCAGAGTGCTGTTGGACTCATTTGCAACATTTTTTAAATTTCAAAATTATTAACAATCATCCAGGCACAACACATGAACCAAGTTGAAGTATCACTTCAGCATGGTACAATGGAGAATCTAAGGGATCCAAGTTCTATCTACAATTCTACAATTCAACTGTATATTTTAAGACAGTAGTCCTCTCCAATGGGACATCTGAAAATTCGAGGGTATTTTTCACTGTCACAAAAATGAGCTGCCAATACTAACATTTAGCAGTTAAAGACCAGACACATTAATGTTTGATAGTGCCCAGGTCAATCCTTTAGAACAAAGTCCAATTCTGCTTCCCACAAAACTGCCAAATATCTCACCTGGCATTCATGTAGGTGAAAAAAATCAACTTATAATTCATTATCTGAGTTTTGAACCTTATTCCATTTTATATTTTTTAAACATGAAATCACTCAATTTCCAAGGAAGGCAACTGCCTTGTAAATCAAGGGAATATCATCCTTGGATCTGACACTCCACTAAGAGTTGTCCACCATTGTGAAGAATTACATCACTGATGGGTGTTATCTGAGTCACCGACTGACCTCTGGCATTTCTGTCAGTCTGCACTTGCAGCTGTCATAGTCACAGTGACTCATACGCAAATGTACGTGTCTGACTACTTACGCGGTCATACTGTACATGTACACAGAGGAATACCCATCACTTCACTCTAAGTCAACTTCAAAGTTTCCTTTTTATCTTGCAAATAGGGCATTATGCTGATTTCCTAGAAAGAAGGTGGCTTATGAATTTCTTTCAGGATAGTTAAAGGTTAAAGTACTTGGTTTTTAAAAAAAATGAAGCAATGGGTCTGATAAGGTTGAAAACCACCAAGTTACCAAACCACCCAAAGTCTTCTATTTCACCTACATAAACAGGGGATATAAAGAAACAGTCTCTTGGTACCTGTGTCTGTAAAATATAAAAATTCTATGGGACTACATGTCCAACAAAAGTTACCTCTGCACAGGCACTGTAGAATTCTTTGTACACAAAGGTGAAAGCTATGTCTCTGCCCACTATACTTGGACTCTAAATAAAACATGGAAGGAAGGGCTTCCCTGGCAGTCCAGTGGTTAAGACTCCACACTTCCAATGCAGGGATGCAGGGGGTGTGGGTTTGATCCCTAGTGATGGAACTAACAAATGGCTCAGTGGTAAAGAATCTACCTGCCAATGCAGGAGATGCAAAAGACACAGGATCAATCCCTGGGTGGGGAATATCCCTTGGAGCAGGAAATGGCAACCCACTCCAGCATTCTTGCCTGGAAATTTCCATGGACAGAGAAGCCTGCAGGCTACAGTCCATGGAGTTGCAAAGAATGGAACATGACAGAGCATGCACATACAATGCAGGGAACTAGGATCCTACATGCTGCATGGCGCAGCCAAAAAAAACAAACAAAAACAAGACATGGAAGCAGAAGGTACACAATGTTCACCCCTGACTCAAAATGGAATTAACCACTAGCTGTAAAAGCCATCACAGAACACTACAGCACTGCCAGTACTTGGTAGATTCTTGTTGTTGCTGTTCAGTCACTAAGTCACGTCCAACTCTTTGCGACCCACGGGGTCCTCGGGCACTCCTGGCTCCTCTGACCTCCACTTTCTCCCCGAGTTCACTTAAACTTTCGTCCATCAAGTTGATGAAGCTGTCTAATCATCTCATCCTCTGCTGCCCCTCTTCTTTTGCCTTCAATCTTTCCCAGCATCAGCATCTCTTTCAATGAGTCAGCCCTTTGGTAGATAGGAAACTAATTTTCTTTGAAAGCTAAAAACTAACAGCACAAAAAAAGAGCTTCTCTTGACAAAAAAGATCTCTGTGACAGCACAGTCCTACAAGCTGAAAGCCCCAACAAGGACAGTAGGTTAACACACAAAATTCTAAACTAGAAACAAACACTGCTGAGAGAAACTAATTTAGAAACACAAAAGAAGATGAATTTCCACATCTCCTAATTAGGTATAGGTAATACCAGCCACACAAAGCTATCAAAACGCATAATAAACTCAGTGAAACAAATCCAAAACATTTCAGGCCTCATGGTGCACAGACCTCTAAATTCACTCTTTGCCACTGGGGAAATGCACCACAAAGAAATTAAGATTTCTTTTTTAATAAAAATTATCCATGTTTAGAATTGAAAATTTAAGTGAAAACACCTTAAAACCTGAAACAGTTAAATAAATTAAGAGCAACCTAAAAGGCTCAATCCAACAACATCAAGATTCTAAAGTATGTTACTTTGTTTATATAAGTATCTTCCACATTTCTTTTCAGAATGTTTTATAGTTATTATGGAAACTGAAACAACAAACACTCATAACCAACTAGTTTCCTGATTCTAAAACAGTAACCATTTAGTAGTTTTTCAGGCAAGGTTAAAACACCAAACAAAAGCAATGAACTCTATTACCAATGATGCTAAGAACACTTTGAAAGTGAGATATCTGTGTGTTCCATACCCCCAGTCGAATGCTTAGCAGTAAGAAAAGACCTAAGATAGTCCTTAAAATATAGAAGTTCTTTGGAAAACTTTGAGAAACTGAAATAATCTGTGATGGTTCACATTTTATTTGAAAGATATTGGAAGTTCTTTGGAAAACTTTGAGAAACTGAAAATAATCTGTGATGGTTCACATTTTATTTCAAAGATATTGGGGGAAATGTAGATATTAAGTCAGGAAAAACACTATGGAAAAAGGCCAATTAAACAACCTTCTTAAGTGAGCTGTAAGTGGAAAGAACCTAGCAAGGACTTTGTAAATGATCATCATACTTAATTTTCTGATAGTAGCCAGTAACATGACAGCCTGAAGAAATTAACTCAGAAAATACATCAGAGTCACTGTGTTCAACTGCCAGATCCCTCTCTAGTCTAGCTGGAGAAACTTATACACCTCAAACTCAGATCAAGGACCACTTCCTCTAAAAAGCCTTTCCTGACCTATTCCCTCCATCTCTACATCTGTCTATCCATCTTTTCAGTCAACAAACACATGGCAAGTGTACAATGTACTGTCAAATAAGAAATATTCTCTGTCCTATAGTTTAAAAAAAACAACTAAATTTCTAACATAGCTAGGTATTCTGATTAAATTCCAGGTTTACGAATCACTGGCACAGAGGCAGACTTATCTAATGCTGCTCCCCTTTCCTCTGATCACTAGGGAAGAAGCATCTCTCTTTCCTAAAGCTAGTCCTTATTCTCATGATCTAGATCCTAGAAGATTACGAACAAAGGCAGAGAGACAAACTCATCCACTGTGTGACTTATGTAGGGCAAGTGACTTAATATCTGCAAAAATAAGGATAAGTATTCACTGCATAGAATTTTCATGAGGATTAAATGAGGTAATACTGATAATTATCTAGCATGCTATCTGTGAGATAATACAGAATCATACATTAGTCTCTACCCCTGGTTCCCAAAACAGGACTTCCAAACCCTTGTACATTCCCAACTGATAAGAGAACTACAAGCAAATACTTTTTGTCCTACTGAGGTGACTCTGGATGGGCTCCTGGATGGAAGCTGGTCCCCAGAAAGGCCAAGCCATGATTGAAAGCGTGGAGTTTTCAGAACCCCTTCATTCTCCAGAGGAGAGAGAGGCTGGAAATGGTATTAATAATTGATTATACCTTTGAGAACAAATCTCCATAAAATCCCAATAGCATGGGATTCAAAGAGGATCATGGATTCAGGCTTAGGATCCTCCCAGACTTCACCCTATGTATCTCTTCATTTGTATTCTTTAACATACCCTTAATAAACTGGTACTTGGATGCAATCTCAAAAACGACAGAATGATCTCTGTTCACTTCCTTGGCAAACCATTCAACATCACAGTAATCCAAGTCTATGCCCCGACCAGTTATGCTGAAGAAGCTGAAGTTGAACGGTTCTATCAAGACCATCAAGACCTTCTAGAACTAACACCCAAAAAAGATGTCCTTTTCATTATAGGGGACTGGAATGCAAAAGTAGGAAGTCAAGAAACACCTGGAGCAAAAGGTAAATTTGGCCTTGGAGTACGGAATGAAGCAGGGCAAAGTCTAATAGAGTTTGGCCAAGAGAATGCACAGGTCATAGCAAACACCCTCTTCCAACAACACAAGAGAAGACTCTATACATGGACATCACCAGATTGTCAACACTGAAATCAGACTGATTATATTCTTTGCAGCCAAAGATGGAGAAGAAGCTCTATACAGTCAGCAAAAACAAGACCGGGAGCTGACTGTGGCTCAAATCATGAACTCCTTATTCCCAAATTCAGATGGAAATTGAAGAAAGTAGGGAAAACCATAAGACCATTCAGGTATGACCTAAATCAAGTCCCTTACAATTATACAGTGGAAGTGAGAAATAGATATAAGGGACTAGATCTGATAGACAGAGTGCCTGATGAACTATGGATGGAGGTTCGTGACATTGTACAGGAGACAGGGATCAAGATCAACCCCAAGAAAAAGAAATGCAAAAAAGCAAAATGGCTGTCTGAGGAGGCCTTACAAATAGCTGTGAAAAGAAGAGAAGCGAAAAGCAAAGGAGAAAAGGAAAGATATTCCCATTTGAATGCAAAGAATTCAAGAAGAGATAAGAAAGCCTTCCTCAGTGATCAGTGCAAAGAAATAGAGGAAAACAATAGAATGGAAAAGATTAGAGATCTCTTCAAGAAAATCAGAGCTACCAAGGGAACATTTCATACAAAGATGGCATCAGTAAAGGACAGAAATGGTATGGACCAAACAGAAGCAGCAGATATTAAGAAGAGGTGGCAAAGATACACAGAACTGTACAAAAAAGATCTTCACGACCCAGATAGCCAGGATGGCGTGATCACTCACCTAGAGCCAGGCATTCTGGAATGTAAAGTCAAGTGGGCCTTAGGAAGCATCACTACAAACAAGCCTAGTGGAGGTGATGAAATTCCCGTTGAGCTAGTTCAAATCCTAAAAGACCATGCTGAGAAAGTGCTGCACTCAATATGCCAGAAAATTTGTAAAACTCAGCAGTGGTCACAGGACTGGAAAAGGTCAGCTTTCATTCCAATCCCAAAGAAAGGCAATGCCAAAGAATGTTCAAACTACTGCACAATTGCACTCATCTCACATGCTAGTAAAGTAATGCTCAAAATTCTCCAGGCCAGGCTTCAACAATACATGAACCGTGAACTACCAGATGTTCAAGCTAGCTCTAGAAAAGGCAGAGGAACCAGAAATCAAATTGCCAACATCCGTTGGATCATCGGAAAAGCAAGAGAGTTCCAGAAAAACATCTATTTCTGCTTTATTGACTATGCCAAAGCCTTTTACTGTGTGGATCACAATCAACTGTGGAAAATTCTGAAAGAGATGGGAATACCAGACCACCTGACCTGCCTCTTGAGAAATCTGTATGCAGGTCGGGAAGCAACAGTTAGAACTGGACATGGAACAACAGACTTGTTCCAAATAGGAAAAAGAGTATGTCAAGGCTATATATTATCACCCTGCTTATTTAACTTATATGCAGAGTACATCATGAGTACATTTAACTTATATGCAGAGTACATCATGAGAAACACGGGGCTAGATGAAGCACAAGCTGGAATCAAGATTGCTCGGAGAAATATCAATAACCTCAGATATGCAGATGACACCACCCTTATGGCAGAAAGTGAAGAACTAAAGAGACTCTTGATGAAAGTGAAAGAGGAGAGGGAAAAAGTGGGCTTAAAGGTCAACATTCAGAAAACTAGGATCATGGCATCTGGTCCCAGCACTTCATGGCAAATAGACTGGGAAACAGTGGAGGATTTTATTTTTGGGGGCTCCAAAATCACTGCAGATGGTGACTGCAGCCATGACGCTTACTCCTTGGAAGGAAAGTTATGACCTATCTAGACAGCATATTAAAAAGCAGACATTACTTTGCCAACAAAAGTCCATGTAGTCAAGGCTATGGTTTTTCCAACAGTCATGTATGGATGTGAGAGTTGGACTATAAAGAAAGCTGAACACCAAAGAATTGATGCTTTTGGACTGTGGTATTGGAGAAGACTCTTGAGAGTCCCTTGGACTGCAAGGAGATCCAACCAGTCCATCCTAGAGGAAATCAGTCTTGAATATTCATTGGAAGGACTGATGTTGAAGCTTAAACTCCAATACTTTCGCCACCTGATGCGAAGAACTGACTCATTTGAAAAGACCCTGATGCTGGGAAAGATCGAAGGCAGGAGGAGAAGAGGGCGACAGAGGATAAGATGTTGTTGCCATCCAACTCAATAGACATCACCAACTCAATGGACATTGAGCTTTAGTAAACTCCAGGGAGGCCTGGCGTGCTGCAGTCCATGGGGTCACAAAGAATCGGACACGACTGAGCAATTGAACTGAACTAATAAACTGGTGAACATTAGTGTTTCACTGCATTCTAGCAAATAATCAAATCCAAGGAGGAGAATTTCATGGGAACCTCCAATTTGTAGCCAAGTCCAACAGCGGTTGTGGATAACCTGGGGATCTACTGTTTGCAATTGGCATCTGAAGGAGGGAAGGCACTCTCATGGGACCACTTAACCTGTGGGACCTGACGCTATTTCCAGGTAGATAACGTCAGACTGGGTTAAATTATAGGACATCCAGCTGATGTCACAAATTGCTTGGTGTTAGGATAAAAACTCACATATCTGGTGTCAGAAGTGTTATGGGTATAATAGTAGTGTGAGAATAAAGGAGAAATACAGGAGAAGACTGGAGTGTTTCCAATCAGTTTCACATACAGCAAAGGCTCAAAGCCTTCCTCTTCCTGCCATACTCATCCTCAGAAACTTCATTCCATCCATTTTCATCCCTTACTCTACAAGTCCAGTGACTCTTTCCTGCCCCTAAACATGCTAATGTCTTCCCCATATTTAAGAAAAACAAAACACACACACACACACTCCTTTGTCAACTTCATGTTCTCTCTTAGCCATGTTTGTTTCTCCCCCATACCAGTAAGTTTTAGGAAAGTACATCTACACTTTGTCTCCAACTCCACATCTTTCATTTACCCCTTAACTATTTAACTTGCGTGGACCTTACCAAGATGAATAACAATACCCTAACTGCTAAAACCAATAAACAAATGCTTTAGTCTAGTGGACACCATCCTATTCTAAGTTTACTGATATCTCTTTTCAGCATGACATTGACCTCCATTGCACCCTTCTTGAGAAGCTCTACTCCATTCACCTCCCAGGCATCATTTTCCTGGTTTCCCACCTACATTCATATTTACCAGGCTAGTCTTTGCTTCTAGGCTAGTCAGGTTAGTCTTTGGAAGAGGCCTTCACTTGTCCATCCCCTATTACCTCTAAGCCAGAAATTGTGACATTTATTTTATTTACAGCAATATCTATTACATTCTTAGAAAGAGACCAACCCAGAAAAGAAATTCACTATGCTAAAGAAATCCTTCCAGGCTTTCTTAAAATGGAACCCTATCACATAACTTTTAAAAAGTTACACGAGGTAAGAAGAAAACGTTTTAAGATGATGCTACCCTTCAGTTTGAGACTTACTATTTACTCTGGTACACATATCATACATTTATGCCCATAGCCTCTCCAACTCCTTCAACTGCAAAAAAAATACATGTGCTCCCCACATATCTACCCACTGGGATACAAACACACACCCAGATATGCAAACTCATAATAAAAACTCAACATAGTCAATTCTGTAGGTAGGTAGACAAGTGGAAAGGTACAAGACTAGATGAGCTGGAGAATGGACAAATCTAAACTACAAAGGATAAACTGGGGAAAAGTTACAGGTGAACAAGAAACAATCAATTAATGCTAAAATAATGAAATATGTTAGATGGTACAAACTTTGTCACTAGTTAGTGTTACAACCTTAGATTAACTTTTGAGGCTTCATCTACAGAGGCTAGGCTAAGTGATTCTCTAAAAATTCATTACAATTCCCAAATCCTATGATTCTACAGAAAATTCAGCTTTAAAACACATTTATTGCCGCTTTTGACTTACTGTTTTCATCCTTTATTATTATTTAAATCACAATATCAGTAATCATGCTCCAAAAACAATGTTTGATGCTGGGGCCTTGGTCTTTGGCAGTCCTTATGATAAGTGCTATAATGGAGGGGTTAAAAAAAGTACTTAAAGAAGTATGGTGATGGAATATTTGACTCTGCCTAAGGGAGCTATGGAAGGCTTTACAGAGGAGGTGACAATTTAGCTGGGTCTTACAGACAAGACAAGTTTCAGTTGAAGTGTCTCTGCAAAGTGTTAGAATTCCAATTACAACCTAATAGTAAACAGATATGAATAACTGCTAAGAGTCTATTTATTTTCTTTTTAAGCATGTTCCACCAATAACACTGTTAATGGAAGTAGTTTGTCCTCTCCTGATAGAAGAGAATACAACAAAGAGAGAAAAGGAGACTAAACTGTAACTTAATGGTGCATTGAAATTCTGACACATAGGTGACTTCTTAAAATGACACCCACTGTGATGTCTGCAGATTCTTTCAACATCATTTTAATTCAGAAATGTGAAATTTAAGATATAAGGCTTCCCTGGTGGCACAGTAGATAGGAATCCACCTGCCAATGCAGAGGACATGGGGTTGATCCCTAGTCTGAGAAGATTTCACACACCATGGAGCAACTAAAGCCCATGTGCCCAACAGACCCCAAATGGCTAGAGCAATCTTGAGAAAGAAGAATGGAAATGGAGGAATCAACCTTTCTGACTTCAGACTATGCTACAAAGCCATAGTCATCAAGACAGTATGGTACTGACACAAAGACAGAAATATAAACCAAATAGAAAGGTTAGCGATAAATCCATGCATCTATGGACACCTAATCTTTGGTAAAGGATACAAAAATATACAATGGAGAAAAGACAGTCTCTTCAACAAGTGGTGCTGGGAAAACTGGTTAACTACATGTAAAAAAATAAAAGTAGAACACTTTCTGACACCGCACAGAAAAATAAACTTGAAATGGATTAAAGACCTAACTGTGGACCAGAGACTACAAAACTCTTAGAGGAAAACACAGAACACTCTCCAACATAAATCACAGCAAGATCCTCTGTGACCTATCTCCCAGAGTAATGAAAATAATAACAAAAATTAACAAATGGGACCTAACAAACATAAAAGCTTTTGCACAACAAAGAAAACTATAAGCAAGATGAAAAGACAGCCCTCATAATGGGAGAAAACAATAGCAAATGAAACAACTAACAAAGAATTAATCTCCAAAATATACAAGCAGCTCATGCAGCCCAATACCAGAAAAACAAACGACCCAATCAAAAAGTGGGCAAAACACCTAAACAGACATTTCTCCAAAGAAGACACACAGATAGCTACTAAACATCACTCATGCTCAACATCACTCATTATTAGAGAAATGCAAATCAAAACCACAAAGAGGTATCATCTCATACCAGTTAGAACTAGTGTTGCTGTTTTTCAGTCACTAACTCATGTCCAACTCATGTCCAACTCATTGTGATCTTATGGACTGCAACACGATAGGCTCCTCTATCCTTCACTATTTCCCTGAATTTGCTCAAACTCATGTCCATTGAGTCAGTGATGCCATCCAACCATCTCATCCTGTCACCTCCTTCTTTCTTGCCCTCAATCTTTTCCAGCATTAGGGTCCTTTCCAATGAGTCATCTCTTTGCATCAGGTGGCCAAAGTATTGGAGCTTCAGCATCAGCCCTTCCAATGAATATTCAGGGTTGATTTCCTCTAGGATTGACTGGCTTGATCTCCCTGCTGTCCAAGGAACTCTCAAGAGTCTTCTCCAGCACCACAGTTCAAAAACGCTAATTCTTTGGCACTCAGCATTCTTTTTGGTCCAGTTAATTCTATGTTCCAGCCACCATCAAAAAGTCTACAAACAATAAATGCTGGAGAGGGTGTAGAGAAAAGAGAACCCTCTTACACCATTGGTGGGAATGCAAACTGGTATATCCACTATGGAAAACAGTGTGGAGATTCCTTAAAAGACTGAGAATGGAACTGCCATATGACCCAGCAACCCCACTGCTGGGCATGTACTCCAAAGGAAACCAGAAGTGAAAGAGACACATGTACCCCAGTGTTCACTGCACCACTATTTACAATAACTAGGACATGGAAGCAACCCAGACGCCCATCAGCAGATGAATGGATAAGGAAGTTGTGGTACACAGACACAATGGAATATTACTCAGCTATAAAAAAGGAACACACTTCAGTCAGTTCTAATGAGGTAGATGAACCTAGAGCCTATTATACAGAGTGAAGTAAGTCAGAAGGAGAAAGACAAATATATATGGATATTAACACATATATATGGAATTTAAAAAGATGGTACCAACGATCCTACATGCAGGGCAGCAAAGGAGACAGATGTAAAGAACAGACTTTTGGCTTAGTGAGAGAAGGAGTGGGTGGGATGATTTGAGAGACTAGCATTAAAACATAAACAGCGCCATATATAAAACAGATATGCAATGCAAGTTTGATGCATGAAACAGGGCACCCAAAGCTAGTGCCCTGGAACAGCCTAGAGGGATAGGATGGGGAGGGAGGTGGAAGTGAAAGGTTGTTGCTAAATCACACAAAGACGCTGGGGGTCTTGGCCTCCGGACTCTCTCAGAAGCAGGGTTCAAAATTTGGGGGGGAAGGGGGTACACATGCGGCTGACACTATGGCCGACTCATGCAAAAATCATCAAAATACTGTAAAGTAATTATCCTCCAATTAAAATAAATACATTAGTTTGTTTTTTTTTTTTAAAGCCCTTGTGCCACAACTGCTATGCCCGCGCTCGAGCGCCCACGAGCTGCGACCGCTGAAGCCCACGTGCTTGCAGCAAGAGGAGCCCCTCTGCACACAGCAGAGAGCAGCCTCACTCACTGCAGCCACAGAAAGGCCTGCGTGGGGCAAGGGAAGTGCAGCACCGCCAGGAGCAAACAAATGATGGAAGAGAAACTGCGTTAACAAAAGGGGATTAAGCTGCAATTTTCATTCAGAGTAAACAATAAACAAACCACAAAGTAACCACATGGGCCTACAAAAAAAAATGCTTTGCTAAAGCCTTAGCAATATGCTAAGATTTTGTGAATTTTATCATGGATATTAATAAGATGTATCATAGATTCAAGTGAAACTCTACATGACATCGTTAAGACTATGATTTGAAGTGAGTCATATTTCTAGCCAATAGCAAAAATGAAAGAAGTTAATTTTAAACAAATTCACAGTACTCACAATTTTCACACTCAGGCTTGAAACTCCATGATCATGAAGTTCATCCTCAAATAGGAGAACTTCTTCGAAAAACTTAATCTGTTCTCTGGCTTTCAATTTCTCTGTATCTATATGATCTGTTGTAGGTACAACCTGAAAGAAAAAATTTAAGAACAGGCACACAAAAAAAATTTAAACAGTTTTCCTACCAATATTTTCTGCATAGCCAGAGCATGGTTCTAAATTTCAATGTTATAAGTAGATACAAAAAATGAGATATATACCTTGCCCCTGAAAAACTTAAAATGGCCAATATTATAGCTTCACAACACATACAAACTTCATCATCTCATTCAAATCATGAAATAGAACACTGCAATAGAACAGTAAAATAGAACACTGAAATAGAACAGTAAAATCAACTGCTCTATTATGACTATGAGAAAATTAACTATCTGCAAATTAGTCAATGTGATGAATAAACTACTACTATCATAGAAGTTCAAAGCAGTTTGGTGCTATAAAATTCTACTTATAAGACATTTATTTGGAACTTAAAAAAAAATCTTTCCTATAAGAATGATGTTACATAATGTAGATCTATCTCCAAGTCTACAAACAAAAGTGTTTTAAATATTGAGATAAATAAGAACGTTAGAGAAATTTTAAGGGAAACTCCTAGCATTCCAAAGAGCTTTAGAGGATACTGGCTTTTTTTTTTTAAGTATTATTTTACAGCCACCAGACACAAACATATATAACCCAACAAAAGCACCAACAATCTCAAGGTGGGTTATGTCAGTAACTCACTAAATCCAAGTATCTCCTAACAGTAACATGAAAGTATGTTTTGTGATACCATTTAATACTACATTCATTTTTACTATAAAATGTCCAGCTTTTCCTCTTTAACAAAGTTGTATCATGAATAAACAACAAAGCAATGCTTGTCAAACTATAAGTATTTGGTATACGGTAGCTATTATTGTACTTTACTTATAAGCTGTGAATAGGTCATTTTTTTTTCACTGATGGATAGAATTAAGAAATTTAGAATAGTTTCAGAAAACTGGATAAGAATTAAAAAAATATGATAATGGATGTCTAAGCGATTACATAGACTTTGTGGGAAAATGGCAATGCAGAGGAGGAGAGGGTGCTATGAAAGAATCTAGAAGTTTGATTCCCAAGAGGTGAAAAAAATGTTCATAGTTCTTCCATGTTTATTTACAGATAATATTTTAGCTCTCTAAAATTTTATTTCAACATCCAGCAGACATGAGACCACACATGGAGATGAAATTAAAAGGAGCGGAAGGAAGGTGAAGGGTAGGGATAGGGATTTAGGGCAGCATAAGACCAGTGCCTTGCATCACCTGCATATTTGTGATCTATTTAAAACAAAGGCTGGTGCCTCTAGAACTGCCTAAGAGCATAAAACTTTAGTTAGTATTAAATAAATACAACTTTTAATTCCTTATATTTTATTTAGTTTTAGTTCAAAGGAACACATTTGAAAGATCATTCTTATATCTGATTTCCAAAAATTAACCATTACACCTCGTTAGTAAATGGCCATTTCACTAATATTTCACATATGCCTTCAGTAAGTGATTAGTGAACATAAATCCATCTGTTTTGCCAAGTAAGTTCTCATAAAATGTTTGAAAGAGAAAGACAAAAAATAATTAGATAACACATGGATTAGGGAAATTCATTATATTTAGCTTAGCTATATACTATCTTCTTCATTAATAAGGACAAATATGTTTAAAACTTTATATTTCTCAGCCTTTTTTCTTCCTCAACTCTACTTATCTTCTCTCTGAACTCAAGCATCTGAAAGGTAAAACAGCTAAACTTAAGAGATACTGAACATTTCTGGCTTCTGGTATTGTCAAAATAAATAGTCTAGACAAACTTTCTCGCTGAAAGTGAAAAGTAAAAGTGAAAGTCGATCAGTCGTGTCGGACTCTTCGTGAGCCTATCGACTATACAGTCCGTGGAATTCTCCAGGCCAGAAAACTGGAGTGGGTAGCCTTTCCCTTCTCCAGGGGATTTTCCCAACCCAAGGATCAAACCCAGGTCTCCCACATTACAGGCGGATTCTTTACCAGCTGAGCCACAAAGGAAGCCCAAGAATACTGGAGTAAGTAGCCTATCCCTTCTCCAGGGGATCTTCCTGACCCAGGAATCGAACCGGGGTCTCCTGCATTGCAGGCGGATTCTTTACCAACTGAGCTATCAGGGAAGCCCAAGTAAGCTAAAGGCAATTTAAAAAGCTGGATGAAAAAATAAAAACCTCTTAAAAGCATTATACAGCCAATACAGTGAAAAAGGACTGGACTGAGATCTGGAAGAGGACTGGAGCCCAGAAAAGTGACACTGTTCAGTCTTCACCAAGAGCAGAGGCCTTGGAGAATTCCTTGCCCTGCTCCCAATTTTGCAAAGACATCTCAAAGTGTTACAATGGATCCACAACTTCTTATGTTACAGGCCCAGTATGCTAAAGGCAAAGGAGCAAAGGAAAGATATATCCATTTGAATGCAGAATTCCAAAGAATAGCAAGGAGAGATAAGAAAGCCTTCCTCAATGATCAATGCAATGAAACAGGAAAACAAGAGAATGGGAAAGAATAGAGATCTCTTCAAGAAAATTAGAGATAATAAGGGAACACTTCATGCAAAGATGGGCACAATAAAAGAAATGGCATGGACCCAACAAAAGCTGAAGATACTAAGGAGAGGCAAGAATACACTGAAGTGAAGTGAAGTGAAGTCACTCAGTCCTGGCCGACTCTTTGCGACCCCATGGACTCTAGCCTACCAGGCTCCTCCATCTAAGGGATTTTCCAGGCAAGAATACTGGAGTGGGTTGCCATTTCCTTCTCCAGAATACACTGAAGAACTATACAAAAAAGATCTTTACGACCCAGACAGCCAGGATGGTGTGATCACTCACCTAGAGCCAGACATCCTAGAATGCGAAGTCATTAGGAAGCCTTAGGAAGCATCACTACAAACAAAGCTAGCAGAGGTAATGGAATTCCAGTTGAGCTATTTCAAATCCTAAAAGATGATGCTGTTAAGGTGCTGCACTCAATATGCCAGCAAATTGGGAAAACTCAGCAGTGGCCACAGGACTGGAAAAGGTCAATTTTCATTCCAATCCCAAAGAAAGGCAATGTCAAAGAATGTTCAAACTATAGCACAGTTGTACTCATCTCACACATTAGCAAAGTAATGCTCAAAATTCTCCAAGCCAGGCTTCAATAGTGCATGAATCATGAACTTCCAGATGTTCAAGCTGGATTTAGAAAAGGCAGAGGAACCAGAAATCAAATTGCCAATATCCACTGGATCATAGAAAAAGCAAGAGAATTCCAGAAAAACATCTACTTCTGCTTTACTGACTATGCCAAAGCCTTTGACTATGTGGATCACAACAAACTGTGGAAAATTTTTAAAGCGATGGGAATACCAAACCACCTTACCTGCCTCCTGAGAAATCTGTATGCAGGTCAAGAAGCAACAGTTAGAACTGGACATGGAAAACAGACTGGTTCCAAATCAGGAAAGGAGTACGTCAAGGCTGTATATTGTCACCCTGCTTATTTAACTTATATGCAAAGTACATCATGCGAAATGCCAGGCTGAATGAAGCACAAGCTGGAATCAAGATTGGTGGGAGAAATATCAATAACCTCAGATATGCAGATGACACCACCCTTATGGCAGAAAGTGAAGAACTAAAGAGTCTCTTGATGAAAGTAAAAGAGGAGAGTGAAAAAGTTGGCTTAAAGCTCAACATTCAGAAAACTAAGATCACGGCATCCAGTCCTATCACTTCATGGCAAGTAGATGGGGAAACAATGGAAACATGAGAGACTTTATTTTTTTGGGCTCCAAAATCACTGCAGATGGTGACTGCAGCCATGAAGTTAAAAGATGCTTACTCCTTGAAAGAAAAGCTATGACCAACCTAGACATAACATTAAAAAGCAGAGACATCACTTTGCCAACAAAGGTCCATATACTCAAAGCTATGGCTTTTCCAGTAGTCATGTATGGATGTGAGAGTTGGGCTATAAAGAAAATTGAGTGCCGAAAAATTGATGCTTTTGAACTGTGGTGTTGGAGAAGGCTCTTGTGAGTTCCTTGGACTGCAAGGAGATCCAACCAGTCCATCCTAAAGGAGATCAGTCCTGAATATTCACTGGAAGGACTGATGCTGCAGCTGAAACTCCAATACTTTGGTCACTTGATGCGAAGAATTGACTCATTGGAAAAGACCCTGATGCTGGAAAAGACTGAAGTCAGGAGGAGAAGAGGATGACAGAGAACATGATAGTTGCATGGCATCACCAACTCTATGGACATGAATTTGAGCAAGCTCTGGGAGTTGTGATATACAGGGAAGCCTGCTGTGTTGCAGTCCATGGGGTTGCAAAGAGTCAGCCAGGACTGAGCAACTGAACTGAACTGAAACCTCAAGCTCTGATCCCATATAAGAGGTTAGCAAACTAGGACTTCCAGGCCAATGTGGTTTGCCACCTACTTTTGTATGAATGCAAGCTAAGAATCATTTTCACATTTTTTCAAATGACTGTGGGGAAAATGTTTTTTTAATATTTCATGACATAAAAAACTATATGACATTCAAATTTCCATGTCCATAAAAAAAAAAAAATTTTGAAACACAGCTGTGCCTACTTGTTTGCATATTGTCTATGGCTGCTTTCAACTACAACAGCACAGCTGAGTAACTGCAACATAACTCTATGGTCTTCAAAGCCTATAATATTTACTGTCGGATCCTTTACATAAACAGGTTGCAGACCTATGCCCTTCACTATGAATGCCCTTAGTAGCTTATGAGAAATAAACAAAAATCCTCTGTGGAGGAAAATATCATCATCCGAGGATTCAAAGAAAATAAGGTATATTAGGAGTCTAGACACCATAAATCAGAACCAACAGAAATAAGACACTAAAAGACACTAGGGACTCTAAATGCTGAAAATATGAGGCCCACGCTATAAACAACAATGCACACTAGTTTTATTTCAAGGAAATAAAATTAAGGTTGAACATATCAAAAGATACTAGGAAATAGTTTTTAAACAGAATTATGGTCAGGCAAATCCTGCTGGGGGTCTGGTGGGATGATCACAATGTTCTATTTCTTTTACTCTGTGGTTACATTAAACTGTATTTTCATCTTTCATGAACTTTTCTAAGTTATTTTACAGTTTTCAAAAGGTTTAAAAATGTACAAATATTCAAGCTAAAAATATTCTTGATACCTTGCAAGAAAAGTAAGTCTTGGTCACATCTTTCAAGTGAATGTCTCTCACTCTCTCACATCAGATGAAGATTTATAATAGGGAAATTACTTGATATAAATACTTTTATATTTATCATATAAAGTTAGTTAATAGCAAATGTTAAGAACCCAATGTTAAATTTCCTTTTCAAAAATTACTGAAAATAGTGTGTGTGTGTATGTACATCCCATTAGGAAATACCATGAAATTGTTATGTTTTACAGTGATTTCTTTCTTTAAAAAGAAAAAGAGATACAACTCCCAGACTATAATTCACTGGTCTTTAGTATGTTGACAAGACTGTGTAGACATCACTATTACCTAATTCCAGCACATATCACCACCCCAAAAAGAAACTGTCACACCCACTAGCAGTGTCTCTCCACTCCCCACTTCCCGCAGTTCCTGGAAGCCACTACTCTAGTTTTTTTCTATAAATTGGTTTTGCAAATTCTTCTGGAATCATATACATGTAAGTTTGTGTCTGGCTTCTTTCACTTAGCATAACATTTCCAAGGTATGTATCACTGTTTTGTTTCTTTTTCAAGACTAAATAATATTTCACTGTCTAGATATACCAGTTTTGCTTATCCACTGATGAACATCTGGGTAGTTTTCACATTTTAGCTATTATGAGTAATGCAGCTATGAATATTTGCATACAGGTTTTTATGTGGATATAGTTTTCTCTCTTGAGTGTATACCTAAGAGTGGAATTGCTGGGTTACATGATAACAGTGTTTAACTTTTTTTTAAATTGCTGGCAAGAAAAAATGAGTAATAAGAAATCTACCATTTAAATCATTTGTAAGTGTACCGTTCAGTAGTGTTAATTATATTCACACTGTTGTCAGACAGATCTCTAAAACTTTTTCATCTTGCAAAACTAAAACAGTATCAGAATTGTTAACCTACACCTCTGTGGTAAACAACTATCAAGAAGCATACAGTATTCATATGTGTTCTTCTTGCCTTTTATCTTACAAACGCCACTCATTTCCAATGTTTGTGTCAGCACATTACCCCTACCCCCTCCACTTAATTTACTTTTACAAGCTCAAAATATTAAAGATTATATACAAATGGCCAACAGGCATATGAAAAGATGCTCAACATCACAAGTTATTAGGGAAATGCAAATCAAAACCTCTCACACACTGCTGGTGGGAATGTAAAATGTATAGCTGCTATGGAAAACAGTACAGAGGTTCCTTAAAAAATTAAAAATAGAATTATTACCATATGATCTAACAATTCCACTTCTGGGTATACACACAAACAAATGAAAGCAGAATTCTGAAGAGATATTTGCACACCTATGTTTGTAGCAGCACTATTCACCATACCCAGGAGGTAAAACAACCCAAGTGCTCCCTGACAAGCGAACAGAAGAACAAAATGTATACACATGCAATGGAATATTACCCAGCCCTAAAAAGGATGGGAAGTCTGACACACGCCACAACATGGATAAACCCTGAGGACATTATGCTAAGTGACATAAGCCAGTCAGAAAAAGGCAATGTATGGTTCCGCTTACAAGAGGCATCTAAAGTAGTCAAATTCACAAAAACAGAAAGAAGAATGGCAGTTGCCAAGTGCTGAAGAAGGAAGAAATGGAGAAGTTGATGTTCAATAGGTACAGATTTTCAGTTTTTAAAGAGAAAGAAGTTCTGGAGATTGGTGTCACAACAGCATGAATACACTTTAACACTAATTAATATGCTTGAAAATAACTAAGATAGTAGTTTTATGTTATATATCTTTTTACCAAAAGGAAAAAAGAAAAAGAAAATTTAAGATACTGAATCATACAAAAATAACTGGGCAAATGTTCCAATGTGCTTTAAAAAAAAAAAGTTTAAATGCATGCACACTAAGTATGTTTTATTCCTAAAAGGCAGTATCAATAGAAGAGGCAGCTTTGTACTTCTATTTTCCTGTATATCCAATTTATTTATTTAATAAGTGAAAGTTGCTCAGTCATGTCCAACTCCTTGCAACTCCATGTCTATACAGTTCATGGATTTCTCCAGGCCAGAATACTAGAGTGGGTAGCCTTTCCCTTCTCCAGGGGATCTTCCCAGCCCAGGGATCAAACCCAGGTCTCTCGCATTGTAGGTGGATTCTTTAGCAGCTGAGCTACAAAGGAAGCCCAAGAATACTGGAATGGGTAGCCTATCCCTTCTCCAGCAGATCTTCCTGACCCAGGAATCGAACTGGGGTCTCCTGAATTGCAGGCGGATTCTTTACCAACTGAGCTATCAAGGAAGCCCATTTATTTTATAGAAAAGGAAAAAAACAGCCAAATGTTGATAGGTTACTATGGGCCAGGTACATATTATGCATTTGACCTGTTTTCTCATAATATTCTCATACCATAATCTGAGAGAAGTGCCCATGGTAGCCCAGACAACAAATGACAAGGCTGGGTATGAATCCAGCGAGGTCAGTATTACTCCGTGACTGGCTCTCTCCTCTTACACCATGATACAACTCAGGGTAATGGGTTAAACAACCTGAAGAGTGAGAAAACATTAAATATACACACACACCAGAAGCCACCAGCAACTAAAAAGCAAGAATTTAAGGGCAAAGGAAAGGCTTCATTCTAATGGTTCATTCTCTGATACCCTTACTGTACATATAAAATACCTTCTCCTACACTGGCATGCACTTCCTATACCTACTAGGGCTTCTGAATAAGCGTTCTGAGGAACAGTTGAAGGATTAAATAATTAAAAATATCAAATAATATTACAGGTCAATATATATATATATATATAAAATAGGTCAAAAAATCCTTAGGTATTAAAACAAGTTAAATGTAAAATATGTTCCTATGAAAGTGATCTTCCACATATAACAAATGTGCTTAACAACAATCTCTAGCATCAGTGTTACCTTACTAACAGATACATACTTAAAGATCTTGAACCCATTTCTTCATCTACAAAATGAGGATAATAATGCCTACTAACAAGATTATTTTGAGAGTTAAGCAACAAAATCCTAACAATTTTACCTGGAAAATAGTCACTATTTTTTAAGGCAACAAAGGAACACATTCATCAACTCTATTTAGATCATAAAGCAAGAGGTAAATACTATTTAGGCAATATATCTACTTTTATTTTTGGTATTTCAATAATATTAACTTGACATTTGAAATATGATACTATAATGATAGCAGCTGCTATTAAGATCTTACTGTGTTAACAGACACTGTGCTCTAAACACTCAACACATATATTCTTTACTACATCCCAACTGATATTATCCTTAGTTCACCAAAGGCGTGAAAGTGAAAGTGAAAGGCGCTCAGTCGTGTCCAACTCTCTGTGATCTCATAGACTATACAGTCCATGGAATTCTCCAGGCCAGAATACTGGATCTTCCCAACCCAGAGATGGAACCCAGGTCTCCCACATTGCAGGCAGATTCTTTACTAGCTGAGCCACAAGGGAAGCCCAAGAATACTGGAGTGGGTAGCCTATCCCTTCTCCAGCGGATCTTCCTGACTCAAAAATCGAACTGGGGTCTCCTGCATTGCAGGTGGATTCTTTACCAATTGAGCTATCAGGGAAGCCCGAAGGCTTAGCAAAGATTAGCTGTTAAGTAATGGTGCTGAGATTTGAACTAAGGTCTGCCAAAGCCTCAGCTCCTTACCACTAGTGAGTGGTTGATCATACTGACATTTGTCAGCAACACCTTAGAACAAATTAAATGACAGGCTCAAGTGCCGATGAAGAGTACTGAGCATATGTCTTTCACCTCCTACTGCTCTCACACCCCTTGTCTCCTACAAAGAAAGTCATCATTATTATTGCATAAAACAAATTCTCATTTCCTCACTTTCTGCAATGAAATAGCAAATGGTCTACACACTTTGAAAAGTTTTTCAGTCAGGAATGAAAAGAGGGAATATTAATCTATAAAGTATTAACAAACTAAAATAACCTTCCTCCCCCATTAGACTATAATGGAGGGATTATTTGTCTGTACTCTGCTGTATCCATGACCCTATGTAGCTAAGCTCCCAATACGAGGCCTACCAGTTCCACATTCCTAGTATCATTTACCATGAAGTGAATCTCTTCTTAAGCAGGTCTTATACAGATGCAGTTTAACATCAATAAAGAGTTTTAGAATTCACTGAAAACTCCCACAGATAATTTTACATCAAAACTCTGCTATAAGATAGATATTTCTGTTTATCCAATTTACTGATAAAATAGAATCAGACAGATTAAATAACTTGCCTTAAGTCATACTTGATTCACACATAGTGCAGACAGAAAAATAATCCCAGTTGTCTGACCAAAATTCCTACCTGCCCACATATCCATTTATCTGTAAAACTGCAAGCTACTAGCTAGCAGGGTTTGTCTAAATCACCTAATACGGTACAACAAGGACAGTACATTTTAATGCTTCTTGATATTACATAATAAAACTAAGGCAATCCACCAGCTACTACAACCATGTTTTTAATAAAAATTGTTCCACTATGGCCTTCTTTTATTTTGTGCTGATAATCAACAAGCAAAATTCCCTCACATTAGGTTCTAAAGCCTCCCACAGTACAAAGTAGGATGAAAGTAGCAGCATAAAATAACC
This sequence comes from Cervus canadensis, assembly GCF_019320065.1. Lineage (NCBI taxonomy): Eukaryota > Metazoa > Chordata > Mammalia > Artiodactyla > Cervidae > Cervus > Cervus canadensis. The sequence goes on from NC_057387.1 coordinate 379,552, forward strand.
CATTACTAGAAAGCTTTAACATTGAGACTATCCAAGGCAATCAATGATTCATAAAAGCAAAAAGTAAGATTTACCTTTAACTTAAGTGATTCTCCAAGTAATGTTCCCTTATAATCCGTTGTATAGGTCCAATCATACGGTTTAATAACCTCTTTAGAGTGTTCACCCTCCGTCCTCAAATACCAAAATGAGAAGGATCAGATTCAGTGAGGTAGAATATAGAACATCTGTATTCATTTTGTTGTTTAGTTGCTAAGTTGTGTCCAACTCTTCTGTGACCCCATTCATGCATCACACCAAATTACATTCTATACATAATATAAAATATCCTATTAATAAACACATATACTTGTCAAAATTCACTAATATAAGATCTTTCTTAGCTTTCCTGTACATTTATTGTTATTTAACCTGTCATGAATTAATAATGTAGTCTCCCCAATTAATCTGTACACTGCCCAAGGACATGCTTTAAAGCTTTATACTTTTTTCAAAGAACCTAATACACAATAGGAACAAAATAAATAACTCTCGATTTGATTATGAAATAAAATACATTTTTCATTTTCTTTAGTTTCAATGCTCCTTAGATTTTCAATGCAAACCATAAGCAAACATTTTTCTTCAAAAACAGGAATATTAAAGTACACAGTGCAATGTGTCTTCACTAAAGAACACTGAAAGCTCAAAAAACAAAACCTTCCATAGCTCACCTCAACTGTCATTGAATTTAACTCAAGAAGTACTCAAAAGGGGGTAATTAATCTTTTATCAATGAGAAAAATGAACTCTAGAATGATTCAACTATCAAATTTAATAATAATACTAGCCCTTCATTATAATAAAATATCACAACTGAATACTTTTTCAACTCTTTTCTATTTCAACCCCTAACTGCCCAGATCCTCACCTGCTTTCCTGCCACTCTTCAGCACAGGCTACTTTAAGCATTCCTTGGTAGTTGTTCACACATCTTAATGCATCTGTAGCATTGAACTCAATTCCAAAGCCAGAGCCATGCTGGATTCTTAAAACATTGTCTCCAAACATCATTTCGGGGAGAGATGGCATATGCAATTCATCAGCTAACCTATGCATAATCAAAAGTCAGAAGGATTATTTTATATCACTGTTGGCACTCTTGTTTCCTTTTGATCTCCACAGAATACCTTTTACTCCTAAATGAGTTAAATAATATATGATTTAGTAAGATGATATAGTTGTAAAGTCTATAAATGCTTTCATCATCCATTGTCTTTGTGTATACCTTTTTGGCACTGTACTAGGTAGTGGGCTAAATAAGAAGATAAGTAATAAATATACAAAAAATACATAATACAATGTCAGCTAGTCATACACGAAAATTGAAGCAATGCAATGCAGGGGTACCATTTAAGGTAGGATGATCAAAGACAAGTCTGAGATAGTTGAATCTGAGCCTCAAAACTACCCTGTGAGCTAAGAAAGGCTCAGAGAACTTAAGCAGCTTAATGAAATGACAGAGCTAGTAAGTGGTAAAACTAGGCCTCTTTCCATTATACTAGCCTGCTTTATAAAAACTTGGACCTCAACTGGCTAGTTTTATTACATAAGAAAGTTATATTAGACCTACCATGAGACCAAGATCACAAATTATTAACTCACAGATATGTTACAACTCAGAGAAGGCAATGGAAACCCACTCCAGTACTCTTGCCTGGAGAATCCCATGGGCAGAGGAGCCTGGTAGGCTATACAGTCCATGGGGTCGCTAAGAGTCAGACATGACTGAGCGACTTCACTTTCACTTTTCACTTTCATGAATTGGAGAAGGAAATGGCAACCAACTCCAGTGTTCTTGCCTGGAGAATCCCAGGGACAGAGGAGCCTGGTGGGCTGCCGTCTGTGGGGTCACACAGGGTTGGACACGACTGATGCAACTTAGCAGCAGCATGTTACGACTAGCCTCACAAAATACCTTTTTAATATTTGAAATAACTGGCAAAATTATTGAGTTGCCAATAAAAATTGAGATTTTTTTGAGAGATCTGGACTTTTGGTTTCTCTTTGGAAAATAAAAAGGAAGATTTGGCCAATACTGAACCTGTATTTCCACTTGACACCAGCTGGCGGGAACAGAGTAGAGGGTTCTCGCTAAGTGGGGTATGAGCTTGCTGGTTCACCAATCCCCTTGACTCTTTAGAAAGCTGAGTTTGTAACCCTTGTTTTAAAGATTTTTAAGTGGCTACTAGTTACTTCTGAAAAAAGTAACTCTATGTATAGGTTTTTTGTTGTTGTTTAGTTGTTATGTCCGACTCTCTTGCCTGCCAGACTCCTCTGTCTCTGGCATTTCCCAGACAAGAATACTGGAGTGGGTTGCCATTTCCTTCTCCAGGGGATCTTTCCAACCCAGGGATTGAACCGGTGTCTCTTGCATTGGTAGGTGGATCCTTTACCATTGAGCCACCAGGGAAGCCCCTTATGTATAGGTTACCATGCCTTACAACCCTATCACCTCAGTTACAAGCAGGACTTTCAGTTTAGGGATGCAAGTTCAGCTCCTCAAACAAGGGCAATTATCTATCGGCTAGCAGGAACCCCTGAAGTTTAGCCTGAGAACTCTGCCCAATACAGTCATGCTGAATTGAATAATGGCCAATTAACTTTATTCTGATCCCTCTTTTCGTAAGTTTGGATGGCAGTTGAATAAAGCACACACCAAGAGATGCGGCATGACACAGACCATGAGGGAGTGAGGAGGAGAGAGTGAAAACTTTAAGTAACAGCCAGAGAAGCAGGCAGAGCACACGAGAGACCGAAAAACAAGGATAAGAGGAAGGCTAGGGACATCTGTGGTTGTTCTGGTCATAAGCACTGTTCGTCTTCTGAGCTGAATCCTGTGTTCAATTATTTCCTCACGTACTATTAAATTCTCATCACTTGAGGCAACCGAGGTGGACAGGGATGAGAAGGGGGTAGAGGGCTGGGGCAGGGATTCTCTTTTCCTGGCAACCTGAAAGCATAACTAACACAGAGGCCCCATGGAATCAATTTTCTAATTATATTTTATATCAATTTTTAAATTTTATTGCTTTCAGAAAATTTTCAAAAAGTATTATATACTTTGTTCACAAACAAAAACTATAAAATGTTACTTCACCTTTTCCTACTGATCAAAGATCATCACATTTAACAAACTTGTTAAGACAAGGTCCTCAAGTTCAACTGAGGGTTTATACCTCTAGCTGCTCTAGAATGTAGGTATCTGCCCCTGAAGCACCCTCATCCCTCTTTATTTTGTTTTAACCTATCAAAGGCTGGAAAAAGCAAACAATCACACTTCTTTAAACTGCATAATGAATAAAAAGAGAACAGGAAAAATAATAATAATTCATTTATTAGGGCAAAGAGACTGTAGGGATTTTTTCTCCTTCCTTCTGTTTCTAATACAGTTAAGTGCCAAGAACTTAATCAAATTTATATTCTTTGACTCAAAATATCAGCTTTGGGAAATCTGTAATAAAGAAATAAACCCCAATGCAGGGAAGAAAAAAACTACATACATTAATACTCATAATCATCTCATTTATAGTAGTAAAGAAGAAATACTCTAATGATAAGGAAATAAATAGTTATGTAAGCTGCTGTCTGGGCTTCCCAGGTGGTGCAGTGGTAAAGAATCCACCTGCCAATGCAGGAGATGTAAGAGACACGAGTCCGATCCCTGGGTCAGGAAGATTCCCCTGGGGTAGAAATAGCAACCCATTCCAATATTCTTGCCTGGAAAATTCCTTGAACAGAGAAGCCTGGCAGGCTACAGTCCAGGGAGTCACAAGACAGACATGACTGAGCGACTGAGCACACAAACTATTGTCTATCCAGATGATAAAATATTACAGAATCATTAAAAATATTTAAAAGGAGAATATAATAATGTTGAAAATGCTTATGAAACAACAGTAAGGAAAAAAAATCAGGCACACTGTATGTTCATCAGATCTCTGTGTTTCTGTACATAAGCACATATCAGTGATCTAACATTTTAAGTTGCACAACTTTAGGGTGATATCTGATACCATTAATTTTCAACATAAATTTAAGTAAAATTTATTCTTTTGTTATTAGGAAATAGAAAATAACAAATACAAGAGAGACCAATACTCCCGTTCAAATGCCACAGGCAAGACGGACAGCAAAAATATCATTTTAAAAAAGAGAGAAAAGAAAAGAAAATGTGGTTTATATATACAGTGGAGTATGATGCAGCCTTTTAAAAGCAGGAAATTCTGCAATATGTGACGGCATGTATGAGCCCTAAGAACATTATGCTGAGTAAAACAAACCAGTCACAGACAGACAGACACTACATGATTCCACTTATTCATAGAATCAAAGAGTGAAATGGTAGTTGCCAAGGGCTAGAGGAAGGGAAAAACGGGCTGTTAATCAATAGGTGTAAAATTTCAGGCAAGCAAGATGAATAAGTTCTAGAGATCTGCTATACAACACTGTCCCTATAGCCAATGATAATGCATTCTACATTTATGAATTTGTCAGGAGGGTAGAATTCATATTAAGTGTTCTTACCACAATAAAACAAAACTTTTAAAAAAAGAAAATACTAGATACTTAAAAGACTAAATTGGATGGATTATAATCAGAATAAACATTTCATTAAAAGATTAGATATAAATAAGCTGCAACCACTGGAAAGTGCATATGAAATATAAACTAATATAAGATGTGATTCTGTGGATTTTCCCAACATATCTGAAAAAATCGAATAGTCCTCTGAAATACTGCAGTTAAATATATGTCAAAAGAATACCTGTCAATAACTTACATTTCTTCAAATGTCCTAAATTCAGAGTATCTTGAACAAAGGCCAAACAGAATATCTTAACCCCATTTTTAATGGCAAAGTTTACTCTGTAACAAACAGGTATGCCTATTTATAAGGTCAAAGAAAAGTCAGCAGTGGCCACGGGTCTGGAAAAGGTCAGTTTTCATTCCAAGCCCAAGGAAGGGCAATGCCAAAGAATGCTCAAACTACCATACAACTGCACTCATTTCACATGCTAGCAAAGTAATGCTCAAAATCCTCCAAGCCAGGCTTCAACAGTACATGAACCAAGAACTTCCAGATGTATAAGCTGGATTTAGAAAAGGCAGAGGAACCAGAGATCAAATTGCCAACATCCACTGGCTCATAGAAAAAGCAAGGGAAATCCAGAAAAACATCTGCTTCATTGACTATGCTAAAGCCTTTGACTGTGTGGATCATAACAAACTAGAAAACTCTTGAAGAGTTGGGAATGCCAGACCACCTGACCTGCCTCCTGAGAAACCCCTATGCAGGTCAAGAAGCAACAGTTAGAACCCAACATGGAACAACCGACTGGTTCAAAATCGGGAAAGGAGTACATCAAGGCTGTATACTGTCACCCTGCTGAGTGCTAGTTAGTGCTAGTGAAAGTCGCTCAGTTGTGACTTACTCTTTGCGACCCCGCGGACTATACAGTCCATGGAATTCTCCAGGTCAGAATACTAGAGTAGGTAGCTGTTCCCTTCTCCAGGGGCTCTTCCCAACCCAGGGATCGAACCAGGGTCTCCCACATTGCAGCTGAGCCACCAGGGAAGTCCCTGCTTCTAAATTTATATGTAGAGTACATTATGCAAAATGCCAGGCTGGATGATGCTCATGACTGAATCAAGATTGCCAGGAGAAATATCAATAACCTCATATAGGCAGAGGACACCACCCTGATGGCAGAAAGCAAAGAGGAACTAAAGAGCCTCTTGATGAAGATGAAAAAGGAGAGTGAAAAAGCTGCTTAAAACTCAACATTCAAAAACCTAAGATCATGGCATCCAGTCTCATCACTTCATGGCAAATAGATGGGGAAACAATGACAGACTTTATTTTCCTGGACTCCAAAATTGCTGCAAATGGTAACTGAAGCCAGGAAATTAAAAGACACTTGATCCTTCGAAGAAAAGCTATGACAAACCTAGACAGCATATTAAAAAGCAGAGACATCACTTTGCCAACAAAGGTCTGTCTAGTCAAAGCTATGGTTTTTCCAGAAGTCACGTACGGATGTGAGAGCTGGACCATAAAGAAGGACCATAAAGAGCACCAAAGAATTGATGTTTTTGAACTATGGTGCTGGAGAAGACTCTCGAGAGACCCTTGGACTGCAAGGAGATCAAACCAGTCAATCCTAAAGGAAGTCAATCCTGAATAGTCATTGGAAAGACTGATGCTGAAGCTGAAGCTCCAATACTTTGGCCACCTGATGAAAAGAGCCTACTCATTGGAATAGACCCTGATGCTGAAAAAGATTGAAGGCAGGAGGAGAAGAGGACGACAGAGAACAAGATGGTTAGATGGCATCACCAATTCAATGGACAAGAGTTTGAGCAAACTCTGGGAGTTAATGAAGGACAGGGAAGCCTGGCATGCTGCAGTCGATGGGGGTCACAAAGAGTCAGATTTGATTGAGCAACTGAACAACAACAAATTTATAAGGCCAAGAAGACAGGAAAAGCCTTTATAGGATTAACATGCCTTAATTCATTAAAGGAAATTTCACTAATTCAAAGAAAAGTGAAAGCATTAGTTGCTCAGTTGTGTCCGACTCTTTGTGACCTCATGGACTATAACCCACCAGGTTCCTCTGTCCATGGAACTCTCCAGGCAAAACTAATGGAGTGGGTTACCATTTCCTTCTTGAGGGGATCTTCCCAACCCAGAGTTCAAACCCGGGTCTACTACTGCAGGCAGATTCTTTACCATCTGAGCCACTATATATTAATCCAAAATTTTCCTAATTCACTTAAATATTAATATACAACAACCAGCGATGACCAGCTCAGTGGTTGGACCATGGAGAAGCTCCAGAGCACTTCCCAAAGCCAAACTTGCATCAGAAAAAAAGGTCACAGTCACTGTTTGGTGGTCTGCTGCCAGTCTGATCCACTGCAGCTTTCTGAATCTGGGGGAAACCATTACATCTGAGATGTATGCTCAGCAAATTGATGAGGAGCATCGAAAATTGCAAAGGGTGCAGCCAGCACTGGTCAACACAAAGGACCCAATTCTTCTCCACAGCAACGCCTGACTGCAGGTCACACAACCAATGCTTCAAAAGTTGAATGAACTGGGCTACCAGGTTTTGCCTCATCCACCATATTCACCCGACCTCTCACCAACTGACTGCCACTTCTCCAAGCACCTCAACTTTCTGCAGGGAAAATGCTTCCACAACCAGTAGGAGGCAGAAAATGCTACCAAGAGTTCATCGCTGAATCCCAAAGCACAGATTTTTACACTACAGGAATAAACAAACATTTCTCATAGGTAAAAATGTGATGACTGTAATGGTTTCTATTTTGATTAATAAAGATGTGCTTGAGCCTAGTTACAATGATTTAAAATTCACAATCCGAAATCACAATTAGGTTTGCACCCGCCTAATATATAGCACAATTATATATATGGTGCAATATGTAGCAGAGAAAGGTATACACAGAGGAAAACTCAGAGAATAACTCAACCTGTGGTGGGATGAAGCAAAATTTTTCTTAGTGACTCTGCAAGAAAGTTACCTTTTTATTAATTATGATACTAAATATCCTTTCAAACTCTCTTCTGGTCACTTTCCTCTGCCTAAATCTGTCATTGCTCCCTAGAGTTCCACCTCATGACCTTTTTCTTTTCTTCTGGATGATTTCCAGACAATCTTAATTCACTCTCAAGCCTCCAGGTACCAAGTGATGATTCCCAAACATAAATCCATAAATAAATCATCTTTTTTAAGCTCCAAGATAAGTGCCTAATACATCTCCACTTCATAAGCTATATTCAATTCATACTTCAACAAACTAAACTCATCCTCCATCCAACACCTGCCCCCAACTGTTCTTCCTCCTGTATTTCTCACCATGTCCAATGGTAAAACTTTCCAGGCATAACCCAAGCCAGAAATCTTGCCAAGAGTATAGATTCTTCCTTTTACTCTTACTCCTCCTATCAAGTGACCATCAAATCACTTAATCTCTAAAACCTCTCCTCTCCTCTCTACCCTTCTAACTGGTCTCTTTCCCCAGTCCTGCAGCCCTCCAATCCAACCGCCACATCATGTTCAGATCTTTCAGAGTGTACACCTGATAATTTTGTTCCTTTAGCATAAAATAACACCTGGTGGTAGTCAGATAAAATCCAACAAAACTCCTTAGCCTGGCATAAACGTTCACTCAGTGGTACCTTCACTGCTCAGGAGCCTACCTGCCACTGGCTTCTCACTGCAGTTCTTCCCCTCTGATACCTCACGCTCTAATCACACAGGAACTGTTGTTCAGGCCTCCCACTCTCTCTGACCCCCCTGGCTTTCCACGTCCCTCTGGACCTCCCCAAACCTTGTCAAGATTCAGCTCAGGCATCACAACGCATCACAGTTGTCACTCTCACTGGCCCTGCGGCGCTACACACGAGCCCAGCCCCACCCCATCCCACCGACTTTATTAAGATCCATTTCAGGCATCTCAATTTCCCGGATGCCTTGTTCCCCGCCTCAAAAAAATAAATAAATAAATAAATAACCCTGCAGGTACATCTCTATCAATTCACACTGTACAACTGTCTGTCTCTCTCACAAGACTGAATTCCTCGAGGCAGAGGCTTTCATCTTTTGTATCTCAAGCGCCTGACATGTTAAAAACCAAGCATATATACCACCCCTGTTATTAACCCTCAAGAAAACAGTTCACAGCCACCCAGAAATAGTCTAAAGGTGGCGCTGGCTTTGGCAGGTAGAGACCTGCGGGAAGGGGCAGTCCACCAGAACAGTCATGCTCTACTCAAACCCAGGCGGAGTGACTTTCACGAAGCCAGAGCCTGCCGAACCCGAACCGAAGGACAGGAAGTGGTGACAGGGATATTTCCTGGTGTTGTCAATTCAAAGGTCCCGTCCGGAGGGACACGAGCCTCCGCCCTAGAGGAGGGCTGGGGCTTCGCGGGCCTCGCTCGCCTCCAGCTCAGGCCCAGCTCCAAGGCCCACACCCCGATCCCAGCCCTAGAGCCTCACTTCTCCACATCCGCCGACTTCATGATGTGGGTCTTGGAAGCCGTCAGCTTCCAGGGCCCGAAGGAGAAGTCCTGGTGGCTGCTCTGGAAGCCGTGGATCATCATGGCCGCGGAAAGGCCAGCGGGGGCCACACGGAACAGGTTGGAGCTCGGGCGGCAGCTGCAGCGGCGGCAGATACCGGTCCCTCCTCCTCCTTCCAGCCCGGCAGCCTAGACTTCCGAGCCGTTACCATGCCCGGCCCCGCCCCACCCCACCACGCCCCCTGCCGGCGACACGGACGCAGGCCCTCCTTTCCGCCTTCTCCGTCCCGCGACTTTTTGCTTCCGGGACCAGTTGCCGAGGTTGTGTGACCCACGTCTTACGTCACGACGCACCTGAAAAAGGTGGGGAGACTCAGCTGAGGGGCGAGGCTTCGGCAGCAGGGGATGTGGCTAGGGGCGCGCACATCCTTGGATGACATCATCTTGGCCCCTTCGCGGAAGCCCAGCGTTGGAGAATCCGACGTGATCTTTGTAGAAAGTTACTGAATTGGTGTAGAGGAAATGCCCAGCATTTTTCCGTTGAAGACAAAGTTCTTAAATCACTTAGAGTTTAGGAGGTTCAGCATCAAGTGCGGCAAGACAAGTGGACCTCTACCTACTATTGACTAAGACTCCTATCAAAAATTTCATCCTTCAGACATTTCAAGAGTGTCCTGGTCTAGCTATTACCTAAGCTTGTGTTATGGTGGAAATAACACTAGAGATCTAGTGCTACGTTCACCATTGCAATGCTGTTCTGTGCATGCTTGGCAATTGTTTAGTCTCTAAGTGGTGTCCCACTCTATTAGGAACCTATGGAGTGTAGCCTGCCTGGATCCTCTGTGCATGAGATTTCCCAGGCAAGAATACTGGAGTGGGTTGCCATTTCCTTCAGGGGATCTTCCTGACCCAGGGATTGAACCCACATCTGCTGCTTGGCAGGTGGATTATTTACCCCTGAGCAGCCAGGGAAACCCAATCCTTGGCAAACCACTTAACTAATGATTTGGTTTCAGCTGCCTCAAAATGCTATGCGTTTATGTTAGAGGATCTCTCAAATCTTTCTTTCCGGCTTCATTTCCAGCAACTCCCTCTCAGGTCTACTCACCTGCGCTCCTCCCTATTACTGAGACCTTACTCTTACTATTCTATATACTTGAAACTGTCATCCTCAAACCTGTCCCACTTCAGAGTCAACCTGGAACTTTTTTTAAAGTATAGATTCCCCAGTCCCTGTATTGTAGAATCCAAAGTCACAAAACACACCTCAGAGGACTCTCAAGACAGTGGAGTACAGTTTATTACACCAGCATGTCCAAGGGGAATCGGTTCCCAGCAAGGACCCAAGTGATTTTGGAGGATTTGGTTTTATACCCACCCCCCCCCCTCCACATGACTGGATACATGTTAGTAATTAGTTTTACAACATGCAGGGGTGGAAGAATTAACAATTACAAGATGCAGGTGCAGGCACTATCATTAATCTAACTGAGACAACCCGACCTTTACTTCCAATCTTTGTTTGCTGTCTGTGAGGAGGGGGTTCCCTGGTTTTTCTTCAATGATGGTAAACAGGGTTCAGGCCCAGTTCACATCCTGCCTTAAGATGGCTGACAGTCTTCAATATGGAATCCGTCTTGCTCTCCTCCCAGCAGCCCCAACACCTGTGCTTTTCCCGAGATTGAAATGATCATCCTTGGAATGATACATCTCCTTCAAAAGGATTTTCCTGAACCCTGGAGCTGGATTTAATCACTTCTTCCTTTGAGCCAACATGTTGATTTGTCAACTTCTATCACTCCAGTTATCACTGTTAATTCATTAATCCAAATGTCAAAATTTGAGCACCTGCTATTTGCCAGGGGTTTATTTTATTACAAAACAGCACTCACCCCCTTCCTTATAACAGAGATTGACAATGGAATTCTAGCATATTATTTCAGTGATTCAAGGAAAGACTCGCTGCCCTTCAAAATATGTTATCCATCTGTCAAATTTTATCTAAAAATTTAATTGCTTTTCAATATGGCAACAGGCCTTTGATTGGCTTAATCAGTCATTTACATCTTAGTATAAATGATTTTTATATAATTTTCTATGAGCTGGCTTTGAGGTAGCCTTGATAGAGAAGTGCCAGGCCACCCTATCCAGAGCTGAGTCAGTGCTTTTCCACCTGTTATCCTAAAACATTTGTTCCCTTCTAAAATTTTCCTAGAAAAGATCTGATGAAGACTTCTTATTAGAAGGGTATGTTAATTTAAATCTAAAGTCTAAAAATTGAACCAATTATCTCAATGGCCTCCAATTCAGAAATGAGTTAGGGGACTTTAAAATTCTTTGAGGATATAAGAAAATGAATCTTTAAAAGTACAACTTCAAGCACTCACACATTAGGAAAAGAGATATTTAGGCATTGACAGGGTATTTTTCAGTGTCTATTCAAGAACCATCATGCAAGACTTCCCTGGTGGTCCCGTGGTTAACACTCCATACTCCCAATACAGTATGCATGGGTTTGATCTCTGGTGGAGGAACTAAGATCCCACATGCCAAATGGCTAGGCCAAAAACCAAACAGAGCCAGAGCCGTCATGCAACAACTGTCTACTTTATTAAGCTGGTTCTGAGGATGGAATAATTCCTGGGCCTTGATGGGGGTGATGGGCAGGATGGATTTATTTTCAACCAAATTGGCAAAGTATGTTTGAGTCACCAAATCAAATCATCTACAAGTTTATCAAGATTCAGTTCTGAGAACAACCAACTGGTTATTATAGAAATTAACTCATTCCACAAACGTTTTTGGGCACCTATTATGATGCCAGAAAGTTTTAGGTACAAGGACACAGCAGTGGATAAAAAAGATAACATCTCTTTCATCTTAGAGCTCTAATGAAAAAGGAAAAGACAGGTAATAAGTAAATACAAAATTTATAATTTCAGATATGGATAAATTCTGTGCAGACTGTTGAGCAAATTAAGTGGAAAATGTGCGTGTATGTGTGTGTTTGTGTGTGTGTGTTTGGGAGGTGGGGAGACAGTGTAGATGAAGTGATCAGAAGAACCCTATCAATGGAGGTAACATTCAAGCATAGACCTGCTGATAATAAAGAAGATCCGTGAGAAAATCTTACAGAACATTCCAAGCATCAGGTATTCAGGTCTAGAGGAGGCAGTGGGCTTGTCACATTTTAGGAAGAGCAAGAAGGCCAGTGTGACTGGAGTAAAAGGAAACTGGGAAGAGTCCAGAGAGGCAAGTAAGGTCTCCACCACATAGATAATTTGTAAGCTATATCATGTTCTCTCTTGGCAAACTTATCAAATCAATGTATATGTCTTTAAAAAACAAAAACAAAAAGCTTTGTTAAGCAGAGGCTTACTGTCTCTAAATAGCCTGTACCATTGATGAAGCTCTATTGTTTAGAGGTTGTTGCTGTTGTTGTTCAGTCGCTAAGTGGTATCCAACTCTTTTGTGACCCCATGGACTGTAGCCTGCCAGCCTCCTCTGTCCATGGGATTTCCCAGGCAAGAATACTGGAGTAGATTGCCATTTCTTTCTCCAAGGGATCTTCCCTACCCAAAAATCGATCAAACTGCATTTGCATTTTGATGCAAGTCTTCTGCATTGCAGGTGGCTTCTTAACCACCGAGCCATTTATTTGAAGTAAAATCTACTTCCTTGTTACTTACATTATTTGAAGTTGGTCTTGCCCTATGGAGCACCATGGAACAAGCATATTCCCTCTTCCTCATGACTGTTCTTGTTTCAAAACTGCTTTCTTGTCTTTCATTCATCCATTTACTTATATCGTCTACCTTTGCGTTCATTCACCTATCTGCTTATCTATTCAATGAATATTTATATTTCTTGGGTCCGAGGCACAGTACTGGGAGAAAGATATTACAATGAAAACTATGAGTAAGCTATGGCATTCCCCTGCCTGAAGGAACTTTGTTTGTTCTCTGTGACACATGCTAAGGCATTGTCTATCAGTCAGTTCACTCAGTCATGTCCAACTCTTGGCAACCCCAAGGACTGCAGCACGCCAGGCTTCCCTGTCCATCACCAACTCCCAGAGCTTACTCAAACTCAACCTTCGAGTTGGTGATGCCATCCAACCATCTCATCATCTGTCGTCCCCTTCTTCTCCCACCTTCAAACTTTCCCAGCATCCAGGTCTTTTCAGATGAGTCAGTTCTCACTTCAGGTAGCCAAACTATTGGAGTTTCAGCTTCAGTCTCAGTCCTTCCAATGAATATTCAGGACTGATTTCCTTCAGGATTGACTGGTTTGATCTCCTTGCAGTCCAAAGTACTCTCAAGAGTCTTCTCCACCACCACAGTTCAAAAACATCAATTTTTCGGCACTCAGCTTTATTTATAGTCCAACTCTCACATTCATACATAACTACTGGACAAACTATAGCTTTGACTAGATGTGCTTTTGTTGGCAAAGTAATGTCTTTGTTTTTTAATATGCTGTCTAGGTTGGTCATAACTTTTCTTCCAAGGAGCAAGTGTCTTTTAAATTCATGACTGTAGTCACCATCTGAAGCAATTTTGGAGCCCCCCAAAATAAAATCTGTCACTGTCTCCATTGTTTCCCCATCTATTTGCCATTAAGTGATGGGAATGAATGTCATGATCTTAGTTTTCTGAATGTTGAGTTTTAAGGCAACTTTTTCACTCTCCTCTTTCACTTTCATCAAGAGGCTCTTTAGTTCTTCCTCGCTTTCTGCCATAAGGGTGGTGTCATCTGCGAATCTGAGGTTATTGATATTTCTCCTGGCAATCTTAATTCCAGTTTGTGCTTAATCCAGCCCAGCATTTCGCATGATGTACTCTGCATATAAATTAAATAAGCAGGGTGACAATATGCAGCCTTGATGTACTCCTTTCCCGATTTGGAACTAGTCTGTTATTCCATGTCCAGTTCTAACTGTTGCTGCATACAGATTTCTTAGGAGGAAGGTAAGGTGGTCTGGTACTCCCATCTCTTGAAAAATTTTCCACAGTTTGTTGTGATCCACTCATTCAAAGGCTTTGGTGTAGTCAATAAAGCAGAAGTAGCTGTTTTTCTGGAACTCTCTTGCTTTTTCTATGATCTAGCGGATGTTGGCAATTTGATCTCTGGTTCCTCTGCCTTTTCTAAATCCAGCTTGAACATCCTGAAGTTCATGGTTCAACTACTGTTGAAGCCTGGCTTGGAGAATTTTGAGCATTACTTTGCTAGTGTGTGAGATGACTGCAGTTGTGCAGTGGTTTGAATACTCTTTGACATTGCCTTTCTTTGAGATTGGAATGAAAACTGACCTTTTCCAGTCCTGTGGCCACTGCTGAGTTTTCCCAATTTGCTGGCATATTGAGTGCAGCACTTTCACGGCATCATCTTTGAGGTTTTGAAATAGCTCACCTGGAATTCCATCACCTCCACTAGCTTTGTTGATAGTGATGTTTTCTAAAGCCCACTTGACTTCACACTCCTTGATATATGGCTCTAGGTGAGTGATCACACCATCGAGGTTATCCAGGCCTTTAATATCTTTTTTGTACAGTTCTGTATATTCTTGCCACCTCTTCTTAATATCTTCTGCTTCTATGAAGCCCATACTGTTTCTGTCCTTTATTGTGCCCCCCTTTGCTTGAAATGAGGTGGCAAGAATACACAGAACTGTACAAAGAGGATCTTCATGACCCAGATAATCACAATGGTGTGATCACTCACCCACAGTAGTAGATATGATGGTCATCTGAATTAAATTTGCCTATTTCTCTCCATTTTAGTTCACTGATACCTAAAATGTTGATGTTCACTCTTGCCATCTCCTGTTTGACCATTTCCAAGATACCTTGACTCATTGACCTAACATTCCACTTTCCAATGCAGTATTACTTTTTACAGCATCGGACTTTACTTTCACCGCCAGAAACAACTGGGAGTTGTTTCCACTTTGACTCAGCCTCTTTGCTGCTTCTGTAGCTCAGCCTCTTTGCTCCTTCTGTAGCTACTTCTCCACTCTTCTCGAGTAGCTTATTGGACACCTACCAACCTGAGAGCTTGATCTTTCAGTATCATATCTTTTTGCCTTTTCATACTGTTCATGGGGTTCTCAAGGCAGGAATGCTGAAGTGGCTTGCCATTCCCTTCTCCAGTGGACCACCTGATCTAGGGACCCATCATCATCTGTCCCAGCCCAAGATCTGTGTGGATCAGTTCATTATGATGATCTGATAAGTACAATAGGCAGTGAAGAGTACAAAAGAGGCAATGTCTTCATTGCCTATTGTACTTATCATATTCACATTGCCTCTGTCAATTAAGTGCACCTATTTGGCTTTTGCCATCTTGGACATCCCTACACCCCTATAGAAATCAGGGAGTCTATTTCAATGAAACATCTTCCACATCCATCTCTAAAGTACGGAGGCCAACCATCAGAGCACTTTCCAAGGATGGGGGTTCTCTTCACCATTGCAGTTCTTGGTGAAAAAACATGTCTGCTAGTCTTCCCAGGGGACATAATTAGGAGGTGGATGAACAGGTGACATGTGAGAAACTCACTCCAACATTCTTATCACTCTGTGTCTTTGGTTTACTTCTACATTAAACCACGAAAAATCTCCATCTCTAGTTCTGTCATCCTCAGTCATGGCTGAGTTCAGATTTCAGTCACCCTACTGAACAAACAAGCAGGAGGCTAATTTCTTTACAATTGTAGCGGGTTTTGCCATACATTGACATGAATCAGCCATGGTTGTACAAGTGTCCCCCATCCTGAACCCCCTCCCATCTCCCTCCCCATCCCATCCCTCTGGGTTGTCCTAGTGCACTGGCTTTGAGTGCTCTGTTTCATGCATCAAACTTGGACTGGTGATCTATTTCACATATGGTAATATACATATTTCAATGCTATTCCTTCAAATCATCCCACCCTCGCCTTCTCCCACAAAGTCCACATACAAGTGATATCAAATAGCGTTTGTCTTTCTCTTTCTGACTTACTTCACTTAGTATGATAATCTCTAGGTCCATCTGTGGAGAAGGTAATGGCACCCCACTCCAGTACTCTTGCCTGGAGAATCCCATGGATGGAGGAGCCTGGTGGGCTGCAGTTCATGGGGTCACGAAGAGTCGGACACGACTGAGCGACTTCACTTTCACTTTTCACTTTCATGCATTGGAGAAGGAAATGGCAACCCACTCCAGTGTTCTTGCCTGGAGAATCCCAGGGACGGGGGAGCCTGGTGGGCTGCTGTCTATGGGAGCGCACAGAGTTGGACACAACTGAAGCAACTTAGCAGCAGCAGCAAGTCCATCTATGTTCTTGCAAACGGCATTATTTCATTCTTTTTATGATTGAGTAGTAGTCATTGTACATTTTTACCACATCTTTTTTATCCATTCCTCTGTCCATGGACATTTAGTTCCTTTCATGTCTTGGCTACTGTGACTAGTGTTACTATGAACACACGGGTGCATATATCTTTTCAAATTATAGTTTTCTCCACATTTATGCCCAGGAGTGGAATTGCTGGATCATATGGCAACTCTATTTTTAGTTTTTTTAAGGAACCTCCATATTGTTTTCCATTGTGGCTGCACCAATTTACATTCCCAACAGTGTAGAAGCGTTCCCTTTTCTACACAGCCTCCCTAGCATCTGTTATTTGTAGACTTTGTATGATGTCCGTTCTGACCAGTCTGAGGTAGTACCTCATTATAGTTTTTTTTATTAATTTATGTGGCTGCATCGGGTCTTGGTTGCAGCACGGAGCACCTCTCACTGCAGTACGCAGACTCTGGCTGTGGTGCAGAGCTCTGGCGCACTCTTGCTCAGTAGTTGCCGTGCAGGTTTTGTTGCTCTGTGGCATGTGGGATCTTAGTTTCCTGACCGGGAGTCAAAACCACAGCTCCTACACTGCATGGTGGATTCTTAACCACTGGCTCACCAAAGAAGTCATCCCCTCATAATTTCAATTTCCATTTCTCTAATAATGAGTAACCAACATACTTCATTCTTATTCAAAAACCAATTGGATTTTTTTTGTTGTTGCTTGTTTTGACTGTGCTATCAATAAGCAGTTAATGAAAGTTTATCTCATTATGAAAAATAATTTTGTAACATTTAAAAAAAGATTTCTGACAACCCAATTATTCTAAGATCTCAACAATGAAACCATATTTCTAGTAAAACAAAATAATTTGGAAGGCCTTTTAAAATTGGTTTTGTTTTCCCAGAGCAAACTCTGATAGGAGGAATGGGACCCAGGAACCTTCAAAGTGTCAGGAAAAGCCAGCTTAGAACTCAACTTTTCTTCCAGAATCTCTATGGTAAATCACCTATGTGCACATAAAGAGAATCTGTAACTCACATATGGGAGAACTGGGCTGGGTCTAAATAAATACAGATAATAGAGTGAAAAATATTCTATTCTGTCCAATTTCTTGTGAGTCACAATCAGAAGGATGAACAATAAAATAATTGCTTTTGTATCTTAGTGGTATGATTCTACCTTCCAAATGAACCACACTGAAATAAACCATAGATATACGGGGCTGTTTTTACACAACTTTTCTGACCTTGATGTCACAAACTCTCCTTTCTACTTCCTTAAGTCCATCTGTTGCCTTCTTAGTTCTCTTTTTCCCAGTTCCAAACTCCCAAATTCCCATTGACCTATCCATTAAGTTGAAGCTATTGTCAAAAGTCCTCAAGTGTGAACTCTTCAAGGGCAGAGACCTTTGTCATACTTATATTTATGTCCTCTGAGCCTGTCTGAGACAGTCATTTCAACAGACCACTCAAGGAAATGGACAGATGATCCAGGGCTTGGTAAGCCGTAGGAAGGGCAGATGGGATTAAATGGACCTACAGAGTCAACACAGGGATTGGGATGAATTCCAGAGACAGTTGGTGTGAGGAAGCAGAGGAGGACAAATAGGCCCCGTCAGGAGAAGTCGGACATAGGCAAGCAGAGATCCTCTTGTTCGGGGTGGGGGTGGGGATGGGGGGGCGGGGGAACTCACACCGCAAAGAGAAGGAAGGGGCAGTTCAGGCAGAAGATCCAGGCACAGATCTGAGGACCAAGAGCAGGACTCTAGTTCCTTAGCAGTAAGAGAGGAAGGCAGAACCACATCCACCAAAAAGTATTTTGCCAGCAGGGAATTACGTCCAAGTATCTGGCATAGAGGGAGAAAGGGGGTCTTCATTACTCAAGGCAGCGACTAAGTCATGGAGAAACAAAAGAAGTACTAAGTTCCTGAGCTGCCAGTGCTCTTTTCTTGGTCTCGTGTATCATTACATCAAGTTCCTTGGAGCTGGAAAAATCTCAGGGGAATCTCTGTTCCAAAGAGCTCAGTTGAAATAATGTTACTTTCAACATCCCCTGGAGTTCCTCTGTCCACAACAATTCATGTGAAAATATTCACATAAGGTATATATAAGGGATGCCAAGTTCTGTTCTGCAGAGAAGAAGGAATAGAATGAGAGCATCCAGACTTTGGGGAGCTCAAAAAGGAGGGAAGGGCATACTAGGGATGAGAATATAATTATTTCACAGAGTTAGGGGTAGTGAGAGAGGACGTAGAAGACCTATGGGATCTGAAGAGCTGAGAGAAGAGCAGAAGCAAGTGCATCCAAATATTTTTTTGAAAAATAAATTTTGCCTGTTCTCATCATGGCATGACATAGAAATAAAACTAACTCATTAGTAAAGAGGAAATAAAAGCCAGCCATTCCAAGTGCTCAGAGGGTTTCAGAGAACTACATTAGCTAACTTAAATTGCAGAGCAAATAAAGACATCCAGATTATACTGGGCTCTTTTACTACATCAACAAAGAAATGATTAGTTTTAACTAATAGAGCTGGTGCTAATTGATTTCTGCATAACCATAACTCAGTTTAATAAATATTTTCTAATAAAAGCTCAATTAACAATCAACTTGATTACAATATCACATTAAGTGTCCCAGTCTCTTTCCTATTAATTTCCCCCCTTAGAAATGTCTTTCTTTTTTTCTCCTGAAAGGCACATCTGGTATGAAAACTTCTGGAAATTCCAGTGGTTGCCCCCTAAATAAATGGCAGGGCATTTGAAACAAAGGGTGGTTAGTTAAGCTAGGCTATAAACTAGTTTAACATTTGCCTATAAACTAGATTTGTCAACAAGTAAGCCTTTTTGCTTCTTAACAATAATAGAATATTTGAGGGCTAAATAAAGTGGAGTTCTGAGAAAGTTATGCCCAATGGTCAGGAAAGGCATAAATGGACAGCCCTTTTGTTAGGACTTGAAGGACAAAGTGGGATTCAAATAACAGAGAAGGAAAAGTTACCCCAAATGCTGAATCATCATGTCCAGAGACCAAGAGTTAGGAATGAGAGAATGAGAAAAGGGGCAGTAAAAATGGGCAGTGATGGACTCTTCTGCACACTGTCAGGGACACACTCCCATCCCATCTTCACAGCAGTAGCTCTGTGAGGTATGTATTTGCTATTATTGCCCATTCTACAGATGAGGAAGCTGAGAATAAGAGTTAAATAACGTACCTCCCCATATCATACAGTAATATAGCAGATAAGAAAAAGAATAAAAATATGACAAGTATTTGATATAGCCTATGTATTTCCTTTAAATCAAATTAAATTCAACTCAGACCCTAACCAAAAAGAAAAGGACTCCTCACCCCAGTCCCATTCACTACTATCTGTAGGATAATACAGAGATATGAGATTCTAGACTTTAGAAAGGGGGAAATGCTTGAGGAGGCCTCTGATCTTGTCCCACATGCTCACCCTGAGATGCCCACAGCCCCAGTCTGCAGGTTTATAGAATCTCTGCTGTCTGTATTCGGCCTTCCAGGTGTTTCATCCCTTTAAGAATTGGCTTCTTCCTCGGGCTTCAGGAGAGGCAGGATGAAGTGGGGCTGGGGGCAGGATGGGGGGTGGGGTGGAGAGGGTTCTGCCCCTAATTGATGCTGACACCCTTTGTGACCCTGTGGACTCTAGCCCACCAAGTTCCTCAGTCCATAGAGTTCTCCAGGCAAGAATACTGGAGTGGGTAGCCATTCCTTCCTCCAGGGGGTATTCCCAACCCAGGGATTGAATCTGGGTCTCCTGCATTACAGGCATATTCTTTACCATTCTTTACTACCATCAGGGAAACCCCTATTTTCAGTATCCTTTCCAGTTTGGAGAAGTCCCTGGGTCCCTATGCCTGTCTCCACCTACCCTCTGCCACCAAATGCTGCAAATCTCCCTTGAAATTAGGAGCTCAAAACCTTGGCTGCGCTTTTCAAACAGAGGAAGGAAAATACTGAGAGCACAGCCCAGATAGCTTTTTTTTTTTTTTTTTGGACAAATCCATAGCAGTCAAAAGAAAAAGGAAATTCAAATTAATATCTCAATAAATTAATCTATCACAAATAGCTAACATTTTTTAACATTTGCTGCATGGCCTGGACTACACCAAGCCCTCTGTGAAGGAGGTGGATACAATCAGTATTCCCATCTCATAGTTGAAGAAACCAGATCTTAGAGACATCAATATCTTACTTAAGATCACACGGCTTCTAAGTGGTAGAATCAAAACTCAAGTTCAAGAATATCTAGCTGGAAAACCTAAGTTCTCTTCACTGCACCATAAAAGGGAAGCCATTATTCCCCTCCAGAGTCCAGAGCAGAGGGTTTTTTTCTTCCTTTCTCCTTAAAAAAAGAAAACATGCATAATTACAGACTCTGTATTAAATAACAAATCTGAGAAGAAACTTATTCTCAGTCTCATAAAAAAATCAAATTTCATGTTAATCACCTTCTAGAACTTTGCATCTGCATACTTAATTTTTACATATTTACCATAAAATCATAAATAGAATTCTACAGTCTAAATTTTCAATTGCCATTATACTGCTCCAGTCTCATTGTTTTAATATATTCTATATACTTTATATATTATATATAAATACATCAACTTTATATATTTTATTTCATATATACAGACATAAAATATTTTTTGTTGTTTTTAATTAATATAATCTTGTTATTTCTTTCTCTTACAATACCCTTAGCTTCTTCCTATGCTCACCTCTCTCCACAAACAAAAACTATTGCAGTCTAGTGTCTATTGCCCATACATGACCCCCTAGTAATACAATCACATAATAATGCAAGTATTGGGGAATTGTGTTGTTGTTTAGCTGTCATGTCTGGCTCTTTTGTGTCCTCCTGGACTGGGGGACTGGCCACTGATTATTTTATAGACATCCTACAATACATAGTTTTATATTCTTCCGTGCTGTGCTGTGCTTAGTCGCTTTGTCGTGTCTGACTCTTTGCGATGCCATGAACTGCAGCCCACCAGAGTCCCCTGTCCATGGGATTCTCCAGGCAAGAATCCTGGAGTGGGTTGCTATGCCCTCCTCCAGGGGATCTTCCCAACCCAGGGATCAAACCCAGGTCTCCAGCATTGCAGGTGGATTCTTTACCTTCTAAGCCACCAGGGAAGCCCAAGAATACTGAAGTGGGTAGCCCATCCCTTCTACAGGGGATCTCTCCAACCCAGGAATTGAACCGAGGCCTGCATTGCAGGCAGATTCTTGGCCAGCTGAGCTACCAGGGAAGCCCCTTTATCCTCTCCTGCTTCTGTGAAATATGTGTGTTCACATGTTGTTTTATTTTTAACGCTGTACATTGTGAAAGTCTTTCCAGCTCAGTGGGTGCTACTCTAATTGTATCTCAGATCAAATCCCTTATGATCATACAGTGGAAGTGACAAATGGATTCAAGGGGTTAGATCTGATAGACAGACAGTCTGAAGAACTATGGATGGAGGCTCATAACGTTGTACAGGAGGTGGTGATCAAAACCATTCCCAAGAAAGAGAAAGGCAAAATGGTTGTCTGAGGAGGCCTTACAAGTAACTGAGTAAAGAAGAGAAGTGAAAGGCAAAGGAGAAAAGGAAAGATATACCCATTCTTAGAGTTCCAGAAAACAGCAAGGAGAGATAAGAAAATCTTTTCAAGTGAACAATGCAAAGAAATAGAAGAAAACAATAGAATGGGAAACACTAGAGATCTCTTCAAGAAAATTAGAGATACAAAAGGAATATTTCATGCAAAGATGGCACACCAAAAGGCAGAAACAGTGTGGACCTAACAGAAGGGGAAGGTATGAAGAGGAAGTGGTAAGAATACACAGAAGGACTGTATTAAAAAGGTCTTAATGATCCAGATAACCACAAAAGTGTGATCACTCACCTAGAGCCAGACATCCTGCAGTGTGAAGTAAAGTGGGCCTTAGAAAACAAAGCTAGTGAATGTGATGGAATTCCAGCTAAGCTATTTCAAATCCTAAAAGATGATGCTGTGAAAGTGCTGCACTCAATATGCCAGCAAATTTGGAAAACTCAGCAGTGGCCACAGGACTGGAAAAGGTCAGTTTTCATTCCAATCCCAAAGAAAGGAAATGCCAAAGAATGCTCAAACTACTGCACAGTTGCACTCATTTCACATGCTAGCAAGGTAATGCTCAAAATCCTCCATGCTAGGATTCAACAGTATATGAACCAAGAAATTCCAGATGTACAAGCTGGATTTAGAAAAGGTAAAGGAACCAGAGATCAAATTGCCAACATTCGTTGGATCATAGAAAAACCAAGGAAATTTCAGAAAAACATCTACTTCTGCTTCATTGACTACCCTAAAGCCTTTCATGGTGTGGATCACAAAAAACTGTGGAAAATTCTTAAAGAGATGTGAAAACCACCTTACCTGCTTCCTGGGAAACCTGTATGCAGGTCAAGAAGCAATGGTTACGACCGGACTAGGAACAATGGACGGGTCCCAAACTGGGGAAGGAGTACATCAAGTCTGTATATTGTCACTCTGCTTATTTAACTTATATGCAGAGTACATCATGCGAAATGCTGGGCTAAATGAAGCCCAGGTTGGACTCAAGATTGCCAGGAGAAATATCAATAATCTCAGATTTGCAGATGACACCACCCTAATGGCAGAAAGTGAAGAGGAACTAAAGAGCCTCCTGATGAAGATAAAGGAGGAGAGTGGAAAAAGCTGTCTTAAAATTCAACATTAAAAGAAACTAAGATCATGGCATCTGGTCCCATCACTTCACGGGAAATAGATGGGCAGAAAATGGAAACAGTAACAGACTTTATTTTCTTGGGCTTCAAAATCACTCTAGATGGTGGCTTCACTGTGGATGGTGACTTCCAAGATGCTTGCTCCTTGGAAGAAACGCTATGACAAACCTAAACAGGTATTAAAAAGCAGAGACATCACTCTGCCAACAAAGGTCTGTATAGTCAAAGCTATGGTTTCTCCAGTAGTCATGTCTGTGTGTGAGAGTTGGACCATAAAGAAGGCTGAGAGCTGAAGAATTGATGCTTTCAAACTGTAGTGTTAGAGAAGAAGACTCTTGAGAGTCCTTTGTACTGCAAGGAGATCAAATCAGTCAATCCTATAGGAAATCTACCCTGAATATTCATTGGAAGGACTGATGCTGAAGCTGAAACTCTAACACTTTGGCCACTTGATGTGAAGAGCCAACTCATTGGAAAAGACTCTGATGCTGGAAAAGATTGAGAGCAGGAAGAGAAGGAGATGACAGAGGATAAGATGGTTGGATGTCATCACTGACTCAACGGACATGAGTTTGAGCAAATTCCAAGAGATGATGAAGGACAGGGAAGCCTGGCATGCTGCAGTCCATGGTGTTGCAAAGAGTCAGAATGACTGAGCAACCGAACAACAACAATGCTTTCTTGTTGACTAATATAAGCCATAGCAGAGTCACTCTACAGTTCATTCAGCCTTTCCTCTTTGGATGCGCATTATCCTTTTTGTCATAGCTGACAATGCTGTAATAAGCTTTCTTGAGTGTGTATAGTCTCCTCTACTACTGCTTTTATTTCTATGGGATAGATGACTGGATTTCTGGGTCAAAGTCCCAGATGACTGGATTCCTCGGTCATATAGTTATTTTAATTTCATAGATATTGCCAGATTGCTTTTCAAATTGTTTTACAAATGTACACTTTTACCAGCAGTGCCCTAGATTCAAATGCTAGTCTGAGGACAACCACACCTCCAGAAATGTCCGTTTAGTAGTCTCTCCATGTACTTGAATCGGTTCATTAATAGGTTTGCCTCCCTGCAGGATCTACCATAAGCGAGGAATAAGGGGCAGGGACTAAGAAAGCCATTCAGTGGGGATTCCCTTTCACAAAGGGTCTCCATTTTAGACTTTACATGTTATAAAGAGTACTATGTAACAAAGGTACCCTGATAGGACTAAAAAGAAAATATTTATAATTCAAACTTAAATTTATATTTTGTTATCAATCATCCTCACTGGCAATATTTATATTTTAATAAATTTTTGTCATCAGCACAATTGTATGGTAGAACACTGCCATCTGTGATGGAACATTTTAAATTCAGTTAAGTCTATACCTTAGGTATGACATGTGGTCATTATTCAAATGATAAATTAGAAGAATGTTTCAATATTACTTTTCTGTAAAAAAAAAATACCCTTTTTGTAAATCAAAAATATTTCAGTGTGCTAATGTTTCAGTGAACAATGCAAAGAAATGGAGGAAAACAACAGAGAAAGTAAGACTAGAGATCTTTTCAAGAAAATTGTAAATATCAAAGGAACATTTCATCCAAAGATGGGCACAACAAAGGGCAGAAACAGTAAAGACCTAATAGAAGCAGAAGAGATCAAGAAGAGGTAGAAAGAATACACAGAAGAACTGTACAAAAAAAGATCTTAATGACCTGGATAGCCACCGTGGTGTAGTGTCTCACTCAGCCAGACATTCTGGAGTGTGAAGTCAAGAGGACTTTAGGAAGCACTGCTGTTGATAAAGCTAGTGACAGTGATGGAATTTAAAATCCTAAGAGATGATCCTATTAAAGTGCTGTACTCAATATGTCAGCAAACTTGGAAAACCCAGCAGCGGCCACAGGACTGGAAAATGTCAATCCTCATCTCAGTTCCCAAGAAGGGCAGTACTAAAGAATGTTCAAATCACAGGACAGTGACATTCATCTCCCATGCTAGTAAGGTTATGCTCAAAATCCTCTAAGCGAGGCTTCAGCATTACGTGAACCAAGAACTTCCATATGTTCAAGCTGGGCTTAGAAAAGGCAGAGGAATCAGAGATCAAATTGCCAGCATTCACTGGGTCACAGAGAAAGCATGGGAATCCCAGAAAATCATCTTCCTCTGTTTCATTTTTTGGGCTCCGAAATCACTGCAGATGGTGACTGCAGCCATGAAATTACAATATGCTTACTCCTTGGAAGGAAAGTTATGACCAACCTAGACAGCATATTAAAAAGCAAAGACATTACTTTGCCAACAAAGGTCCGTCTAGTCAAGGCTATGGTTTTTCCAGTAGTCATGTATGGATGTGAGAGTTGGACTATAAAGAAAGCTGAGCACCAAAGAATTGATGCTTTTGAACTGTGGTGTTGGAGAAGATTCTTGAGAGTCCCTTGGACTGCAAGGAAACCCAACCAGTCCTGGGTGTTGATTGGAAGGACTGATGTTGAAGCTGAAACTCCAATAATTTGGCCACCTGATGCGAAAAGCTGACTCATTTGAAAAGACCTTGATGCTAGAAAAGATTGAGGGCAGGAGAAGGGGATGACTGAAGATGAGATGGCTGGATGGCATCACTGACTCGATGCACATGGGTTTGGATAGACTCTGGCAGTTGGTGATGGACAGGGAGGACTTGCGTGCTGCGGTTCATGGGGTCACAGAGTCGGACACGACTGAGTGACGGAACTGAACTGAACTGAACTGAAAGCCTTTAACTACACTGATCATAACAAACTGTGGAAAATTCTTAAAGAGATAGAGATGGGAATACCAGACCATCTTACCTGTTTCCTAAGAAACCTGTATGCGGATCAAGAAGCAAAAGTTAGAACCCTGTATAGAACACTGACTGGGTCAGGATTGAGAAAAGAGTTCAGGATTGAGAAAACAAGACTGTTTATTGGCACCCTGTTTATCCAACTCATACACAGAGCACATCATGGGAAATGCCAGTATGGATGAGTTAAAAGCTGGAATAAGATTGCCAGGAGAAATATCAACAACCTCAGATATGCAAATGATACCACTCTAATCGCAGAAAGCAAAGAGGAACTAAAGAGTTTCTTGATGAGGGTGAAGGAGGAGAGTGAAAAAGTCAGCTTAAATCTCAACATTCAGGCTATTCTACCCAAAGCAGTCTATAGATTCAATGCAATCCCTATCAAGCTACCAACGGTATTTTTCACAGAACTAGACCAAAGAACTTCACAATTTGTATGGAAATACAAAAAACCTCGAATAGCCAAAGTAATCTTGAGAAAGAAGAATGGAACTGGAGGAATCAACCTGCCTGACTTCAGACTCTACTACAAAGCCACAGTCATCAAGACAGTATGGTACTGGCACAAAGACAGAAATATAGACCAATGGAACAGAATAGAAAGCCCAGAGATAAATCCACGAACCTATGGACACCTTATCTTTGACAAAGGAGGCAAGGATATACAATGGAAAAAAGACAAC
Organism: Cervus canadensis; assembly: GCF_019320065.1. Classification (NCBI taxonomy): domain Eukaryota; kingdom Metazoa; phylum Chordata; class Mammalia; order Artiodactyla; family Cervidae; genus Cervus; species Cervus canadensis. The sequence goes on from NC_057387.1 coordinate 406,234, forward strand.
CTCTTTAACAAGTGGTGCTGGGAAAACTGGTCAACCACTTGTAAAAGAATGAAACTAGAACACTTTCTAACACCATACACAAAATAAACTCAAAATGGATTAAAGATCTAAATGTAAGACCAGAAACTATAAAACTCCTAGAGGAGAACATAGGCAAAACACTCTCCGACATAAATCACAGCAAGATCCTCTATGACCCACCTCCCAGAATATTGGAAATAAAAGCAAAACTAAACAAATGGGACCTAATGAAACTTAAAAGCTTTTGCACTACAAAGGAAACTATAAGTAAGGTGAAAAGACAGCCCTCAGATTGGGAGAAAATAATAGCAAATGAAGAAACAGACAAAGGATTAATCTCAAAAATATACAAGCAACTCCTGCAGCTCAATTCCAGAAAAATAAATGACCCAATCAAAAAATGGGCCAAAGAACTAAACAGACATTTCTCCAAAGAAGACATACAGATGGCTAACAAACACATGAAAAGATGCTCAACATCACTCATTATCAGAGAAATGCAAATCAAAACCACAATGAGGTACCATTACACGCCAGTCAGGATGGCTGCTATCCAAAAGTCTACAAGCAATAAATGCTGGAGAGGGTGTGGAGAAAAGGGAACCCTCTTACACTGTTGGTGGGAATGCAAACTAGTACAGCCACTATGGAAAACAGTGTGGAGATTTCTTAAAAAACTGGAAATAGAACTGCCATATGACCCAGCAATCCCACTTCTGGGCATACACACTGAGGAAACCAGATCTGAAAGAGACACGTGCACCCCAATGTTCATCGCAGCACTGTTTATAATAGCCAGGACATGGAAGCAACCTAGATGCCCATCAGCAGATGAATGGATAAGGAAGCTGTGGTACATATACACCATGGAATATTACTCAGCCATTAAAAAGAATTCATTTGAACCAGTCCTAATGAGATGGATGAAGCTGGAGCCCCTTATACAGAGTGAAGTAAGCCAGAAAGATAAAGAACATTACAGCATACTAACACATATATATGGAATTTAGAAAGATGGTAACGATAACCCTATATGCAAAACAGAAAAAGAGACACAGAATACAGAACAGACTTTTGAACTCTGTGGGAGAAGGTGAGGGTGGGATGTTTCGAAAGAACAGCATGTATACTATCTATGGTGAAACAGATCACCAGCCCAGGTGGGATGCATGAGACAAGTGCTCGGGCCTGGTGCACTGGGAAGACCCAGAGGAATCGGGTGGAGAGGGAGGTGGGAGGGGGGATCGGGATGGGGAATACATGTAAATCCATGGCTGATTCATATCAATGTATGACAAAACCCACTGAAATGTTGTGAAGTGATTGGCCTCCAACTAATAAAAAAAAAAAATCTCAACATTCAAAAAACTAAGATCATGGCATCTGGTTCCATCACTTCACAGCAAATAGAAGGGGAAAAGTTGGAAGCATTGACAGATTTCCTCTTCCTGGGCTCTAAAATCACTGTGGATGGTGACTGCAGCCATGAAATTAGAATCTGATTGCTTCTTGGTGGGAAAGCTATGACAAATCTAGATGATGTGTTAAAAAGCAAAGACATCACTTTACTGACAAAGGTCCACGCAGTCAGGGCTATGGTCATTCCAGCAGTCACATATGGATGTGAGAGCTGGACAATAAAGAAGGCTGAGCACTGAAGAATTGATGCTTTTGAGCTGCGGTACTGGAGAAGATTTTTGAGACTCCCTTGGAAAACAAGGATATCAAACAAGTCAATCTTAAAGGAAATCAACCCGGAAATATTCTTTGAAAGGACTGATGCTGAAGCTGAAGCTCCAGTACTTTGGCCACTTGATTCATACAGCTGACTCATTGGGAAAGACCCTGATGCTAGGAAAGATTGAAGGCAGAAGAAGAAGAGGGTGATAGAAGATGATGGAATGGTTGGATGGCATCACTGATTCACTGGACATGAACTTGGGCAAACTCTGGGAGATTGCAAGGGACATAGAAGCCTGGCATGCTGTAATCCATGGGGTCGAGAAGAGTCTTCTCAACTTGGTGACTGAACAACAACAATTTTCCTGGATAGAGAACCAAACTAGCACACTATTTGGAGAAGATAATTAAAAGTATTTATTTACTAAAAATTACTGAATATAGCATATGTTTTATAAGCCTGTACTGGCATTTCTTCATCTTTTCTTCTCTTTTCTACTCTTGACGCCCTCCCTCCCAATCTCCCTCTCGCTCTCTCCTTTCTTCCCTCTCTTCCTGTCCCTTTCTCTCCCTTCCCTCTACTCCTGACCCTCCCAACATCCCTCTCATTTACAAACACCAGATCTAGCTCCAAGCCCACCAGGTCTTGGGCTGGGGTTACTGCAGACCCATTATTGGCCACTAGGGGTCCTCTGGTCCCCTCGCCTGAGAGAAGAGAAACACCTTTACTTTTTTCCAACTCTCTTAATAGAAATAAGTCTCACACGTATTTTCAAAAGATTGTCCCAGAACAAACCAAGGGAAAATAAAAAGAAATAAGAAAAAGATGCTTCAAACAGCAAATGTGGTTTCTGAGTTTAAGCTGACTAAAACCTACTCTTCTCTGCTTTGCATGCTCAGCTGTGTCTGACCCTATGTGACCCCACAGTAGCCTGCCAGGCTTCTCTGTCCATGGAATTTTCCAGGCAAGAATACAGGAGCAGGCTGCCATTTCCTCCTCCAGGGGATCTTCCCGACCCAGGGATCAAAGCCAAATCTCTTGTCTCCTGCACTGGCAGGCAAATTTTTTACCAGTGCGCCACCCGGGAGGCCCCAAAGCCTACACTTAGCTGTCTAATTGAGACAACTGATTGGACACAGGCTTCATTCCTCTCCTTCCAGACTGAGGAAACAGACCAAAGAGAAAATTAAATTGACCATGATGTGCAAGTTAGCAGGCAGCTTACTGCCTCCAACACTTCGCTCTGAACAGTCTCTCTTAGTATGAACTTAGGAGGCTTCTCCCTGCTCCTGCCTCTTCATCCTGGGGAGATTTTCCTCTGGAGCAATCCTGATCTCTGACTCTCTCTCCACTGGCCCAGAGGGAACATCGCTGGTCTTGCACCTGCCTCACAGGTGTTTCTTTAGCTCTCTTACAGGTCACTAGGACTGTCAGCATTGCAAGTCCTGGTCCCTTCAACTGCTTCCCTTGCTAGCCTCTGACTTGACTCTTCATCCCCGTCTCACTGTGAAGTCACCACTATGAGCAAGTTGGGGGGCAGAGTCAGGATCAGAACCCAGGTCTTTTGACTCCCAACATGTGGACTGCCATTTACCCTATAATATCTCTTTCAAAGGGCCGTAGTGGAGATGACATATATATATGTGTATGTCATACATATACACACGCACATATATTTATGACTGTGACAATAAGAATAAAAAGGTAAGCATTTAATATTCTAGCAACACTAGTGAATCTTGAGAGTTTTTTATTTCGTTTGGTTTTTGTTGGCCACGAAGACCAAGACCAACCAAGGATGGAACCCATGCCCCCTGCAGTGGAAGAACAGAGTCTTAACTACTAGACCACCAAGGAAGTTCCAATCTTGAGTTCTAAAACTGAACAAGTTAAGTGTGCAGAATAAAATACATCTGTGCCTTCTCAGCTAGTTCATATTTTCATTAGGAAAAAAATAATTTTCTCCCCCCTGCAGAGTACTGGTTTTCAAAGACTCATGTTTTAATCTGAGAGGATACTCTCAGTGTACTAAGGATTTATATTCCATCGCTAGCCAAAGCCAGTTTTTATGAGGCAACTTGGAATTAGCGCTGCAACAAACTGACAGTAAGTGGATAGAAAACCTACTCAGGGTAAAAATCGTAAGGCAGGTGGGAAAATGTTGGTAATGTTCCTAATTTTGTCTCCTATTCTTTGGGGCCTTTTTTCTCAGCTGGCAGTCAGCTAAATGAGTAATTATTGCTTTCAGTTGAGCATAGCCAATCTTTTTGTCCTCTTTTCCCCTGCTCAGCATCTATCCCCCATCATAATAGTTATACAAGAATATTTCTATATGGGGCTTTGTGCTTCTTATTGCATATTGTATCTCATTTTTTATGTGATATTAAGATTAATCAGTTGTCCATCAACCGTTCTCCTAATGACTATGCCCTGAAAGCACTGACTGTCCTGCTGCCAGCCCCCCTTCTTCTGAGATGCCTTTTGCACCCCTCCCATTAGGGTAATAGTCCTCTCTGCTTTAGGAGCCCCCTTTTCTTTCTCTCCCTTAGTCTCTCCTGGAACCCAGCCATTTGCCCAGATGGGTCCCCTCCCCTCCCACCCCTCCCACCCTTGTAGCCAGCCCAGTTGGTTTTGTAAGATACCAGGTTGGTGCACAGTGATTTATTTCTTATAAAACAGGCCCAGCACTATTGGTTCTATTTAGTGGACACAGATAATGTTACAAGTTTTAAAGTGAGTAAACGTTCAGACTATGCAAACCAAAGGAAAAAAAAAAAAAGAAAAGAAAAGAAATAAAATTCTATCCTTTCTTGGGTATTTATTTGCTGGAATTTTACTATTAAGAAAAACTTCTCTCACCTACTCTTGGGTTAAACTGAAATACAATTCTTACAGAAAAGTGGAATCAGTGTTTGATTTCTTCCTTTTATTTATTAATATTTCAGAGGAATGAGTTGGCTACACACAAATCACCAATGGTGACCAATAGAAAAAAAACAAAACAAAACTACAAACTCAGACTTTTATATGTTTGGCTATGTTCTAACTCATTGCAATTATTTTTCTTTCTGATGCTCAAACTGTCTCTTTAGATTGACTCTTGTATTTTTTTGAAGCAGCTTTCTCAATCTTTGATAGCTCTTTTCTTTTCCTGTTCAAGAAGATGTTCCAGACCCATTTTATACATTATCTGATCCTGAATAGTAAGACATCATTTCTGCAAAGAGCCTTCAGTTCAGTTCAGTTCAGTCACTAGGTCGTGTCCAATTCTTTCTTTTCTGTCCATCACCACTCCCAGGGCTTGCTCAAGCTCAAGTCCATTGAGTCAGTGATGCCATCCAACCATCTCATCCTCTGTCGTCCCCTTCTCCTCCTGCATCAGTCTTTCCCAGCATCGGGGTCTTTTCCAGTGAGTCAGTTCTTTGCATCAGGTGGCCAAAGTATTGGAGTTTTAGCTTCAGCATCAGTCCTTCTAATAAATATTCAGGACTGATTTCCTTTAGGACTGACTGGTTGGATCTCCTTCCTGTCCATGGGACTCTCAAGAGTCTTCTCCAACACCACAGTTCAAAAGCATCAATTCTTTGGCGCTCAGTTTTCTTTATAGTCCAACTCTCACATCTATACATGACTACTGGAAAAGCCATACCTTTGATTATATGGACCTTTGTCAGCAAAGTGATGTCTCTGCTTTTTAATGTGCTGTCTAGGTTGGTCATAGCTTTTCTCCCAAGGAGCAAGCATCTTTTAGTTTCATGGCTGCAGTCACCATCCACAGTGATTTCTGAGCCCAAGAAAACAAAGTCTGTCACTGTTTCCATTTTTTTCCCATCTATTTGCCACGAAGCGATGGGACCAGATGCCAGGATTTTAATTTTTTGAATGTTGAGTTTTAAGCCAGCTTTTTCACTCTCCTCTTTCACTTTCATCAAGAGGTTCTTTAGTTCCTCTTCACTTTCTGCCATAAGGAAGGTGTCATCTGCATATCTGAGGTTTTTGATGTTTCTCCAAGCAATCTTGATTCCAGTTTGTGATTCCTCCAACCCACTTTTGCATGATGTAGTCTGCATATAAGTTAAATAAGCAGGATGACGGTATACAGCCTTGATGTACTCTTTTCCCAATTTGGAACCAGTCCATTGTTCCATGTCTAATTCTAACTGTTGCTTCTTGACCTGCATACAGACTTCTCAGGAAGCAGGTAAGGTGGTCTGGTATTCCCATCTCTTCAAGAATTTTCCACAGTTTGTCATGATCCACACAGTGAACTTTAGGGTAGTCAATGAAGCAGAAGTTGATGCTTTTCTGGAATTCTCTTACTTTTCCTATGATCCAATGAATGTCGGCAATTTGATCTCTGGTTCCTCTGCCTTTTCTAAATCCAGCTTGTACATCTGGAATTTCTTGGTTCACATACTGTTGAAGCCTAGCTTGGAGAATTTTGAGCATTACTTTGCTAACATGTGAGATGAGTGCAGTTGTGCAGTAGTTTGAGCATTCTTTGGCATTGTCATTCTTTGGGATTGGAATGAAAACTGACCTTTTCCAGTCCTGTGGTCACTGCTGAGTTTTCCAAATTTGCTGGCATATTGAGTGCAGCATAACATCATCTTTTAGGATTTGAAATAGCTCAAATGTAATTCCATCCCCTCCACTAGCTTTGTTCATAGTGATGTTTCCTAAGGCCCAATTGTCTTTGCAGTCCTGGATATCTGGCTCTAGGTGATTGATCATACCATGAATGGTATGAAGAGTATGAAAAGGCAAAGAGTTTTAGTTCTTCTTAATGAGGAATGGTATTCTGAGACCACATCTGGTTGCTAGGGGTATTAATTACTCAAAAGTGTTCATTGCTTCCGGGTTGTCGTTTCTTTTTGCCTTTTGAATAGAAAGAGTTAGAAAATACACCTTTTAAGAGGAAAAGTTATAAATTCATGCTAACATTTCTAGTTCAAGTTGCTCTTTTAAGGTTTTTGCTTAACCTTTTCAAGTTTTTACTTAATCTCCTTTTCTTCATCACTGAAAAATCTCAGGTTTCATAATATAAACATAATCACTAATTTGCTTTTTCCTACACCATAGGTGTAATTGTTTCAAACAATACCAAATTACTATTGACAGAATATGATTAAAGTAGGTTAAATTTTTATAAGATTCTTTTTATCCTTAGAGCTTATCCCACTAGGGAAGTACAGTCAAAATATTCTAAACTCACTTGAAACTCTTTCTCTACTTTGTTGTGGTAGAATTTGAAGGAAGAGGGCTTCACAAAGGTGTCCTGCCATAATCCCTAAGCCTCTGAATAAGATAAGATATCATGTCTATGATTATGTTGTTATATGGCACAGGAGACTTTAAAATAGGGATATTATCCAGGTAACTTGACCTAATCACATGTGCCCTGAAAAGCAATGAGCTGTGTGTGGCAGAACGGGGGTTTAAGGGGATACCAGAGAGATTCAGAGTGTGAGGAGGACTTGACATGCCTTGGCTGACTTTGAAGATGCAGGATGCAGACAACCTCTGCAAATGAAGCGTGGCACTTGGTTCACAGCCAGAAAGGAAATGGGGACCTCAGTCCCCAAACTATCAGGAACTGAATTCTGCCAAAAACCTGAAAGAGCTTGGAAGCAAATTTTTTCCCAAAGCCTCTAATAGATCCCAGCTTAGCTAACATCTTGATCTTGACATTGTGAGCCCATGAGCATAGAAACCAGATGATCCACTTGTGTTTCTTCCTAAACTGTGAGATAATATATAGGTGTTGTTTTAAGTTGCTAAATGTGTGGTAATCTGTTATGCAGTGATTTGTTGAAGGAAGCGGCTTCACAAAGGTGTCCTGCCATAATCCCTTAATCTCTGAATATGATAAGATATCATGTCTGTGATTATGCTGTTATACGAACAGTTGACTTTAAAAGAGGGATACTATTATCCCTTTAAAATAGGCCACTCTGTAATGGTTTATGGAGATTTTCCTCATTCTTTTGTACTGCTGAATCATAACTTATTCAATCAGTCCCCCTATGGACAGACATCCAGAACATTTTGATGTTTAAATGGAACATTTTAAAGGCAACATTTTATATTTTGGCTAAATTCCTTGAAGCACAACTGTTTCGGCTAGATTCCTTGAAGTGCAATTGTTGTAGATCAAAGAGTAAAGTGTATGTAACTGAAGGTCTCTCCCCAACCCCAATACCAAATACATGGTATCTTTTCCAACACCAACAATTCTCTGATTTTCTGGCTCCAGACTGGGTATCTGAGAATTCAACTCAGTGCTGACACTAACCCCTGGAATTAGCTCAGATCCCACCAGTGAAGGGTTCAGTCCCACAAGACTACCTTCCCTTCAGATGACAGACATAAATGAGGTGTCCAGGCTACCTACAGTTCTGTCCAGTGACTACAAATTCAGGGGTTTCCATGATTCTCCTTCAGATTTGATAATTTGCTATAATGCCTCACAGAACTCAGGAAAGTGTTTTCTTACTATTACTGCTTTCTTATTATTACAAAGGATGCACTCAAGAACAGCCCAGTGGAAGAGATGGGTAGAGCAAAATAAGGGGATGTGGGAAGAAGAGCTTCCATGCCCTCTGCAGCTGTGTGTGAGGATGCCTGCTTCCCTGGAACCTTCCTGTCAAGTATGGTATCAAACTTTTGAATTTCCATCAATCTGATAAGTGAAGTACAGTATGTTAGTGAAGTTTCTGAAAACTGCTGAATATTTATTGAAGTGTGAGAAATGGAATATTTCCTGCCATATTGGAAAACACAGGATGTCACATTCATCAGAATTTCAGCCCTCCAACATGAGCCAGTGAGCCCTGAGAGAACTCAGGAAGGAAAGAATACCTACCGTCTAGCAGACATTAGACTGCAGCCACTCCCCAAGGTGAGCCCAGAGGAAACTCAGGACGTGAGAATACTACAAACTGGCTCCAGGTAGGTGAAAACGAAAGTTGCTCAGTCGTGTCCGACTCTTTGCGACCTCATGGACTATACGTTCCATGGAATTCCCCAGGCCAGAATGCTGGAGTGGGTAGCCTCTTCCTTCTCCTGGGGATCTTCCCAACCCAGGGGTCAAACCCAGGTCTCCCACATTGCAGGCCGCTTCTTTACCAGCTGAGCCACAAGGGAATTCCGAGGTGCATCTCAAAGGGATGATTTCAGTGGGCCCAGACTTTCGTCTTCCCATACAAAGAAAAGCGCTAAATTTCTTAACTTGACAAATCTGGTTTCCTTTCATTAACAATAATCTTTTGATGTTCTGACCTACCTACCCTTTGTGGTAAAACTTCTGTATAACCTGACTCCCCCTCACTCCCTAGGAGCAGTTCTCTCAGGGTTACTTGAGATGCTTCTTCCTGGGCTTGAAGTCTTAAAATTTCCCATCGAATAAAACATAACTCTCAACTTTTAGTTTGTGAACTTTTTAAGTCATCAAGTGTAATACTAATATAAAATGTGCACACACCAGAAGTATGAAAAGTGAAGTGAAAGTGTCAGTCACTAAGTCGTGTCTGACTTTTTGCAACCCCATGGACTGTAGCCCACCAGGCTCCTCCGTCTGTGCAATTCTTCAGGCAAAAATACTAGAGTGGGTAGCCATTCCCTTCCCCATGAGATCTTCCTGATCCAGGGATCAAACCTGGGTCTCCTGCATTGTAGGCAGATTTTTTACTATCTGAGCTACCAGGGAAGCCCTACAAGAAGTATGCAGCTCAATAAATTTTCACAGTGAACACATTTGTACAACCAACACCCAGCTCAAAAAATAGAAAGTTACCTGCTCTATCCCTTCCACACTCCATTCCAATCACTATCTACCTCATTGCACTCATTAACCCAAATTATAAAAGCAGAGATTAGTTTTTACCTCTTTTTGTACTTTTTAAAAACTGGAATCATATAATATAGCTCCTTAGGGTCTTTTTTATTTTTTTTTAAGAACTTATCATTCTGCTTGTGAGATTCACCCATATTGTCATGTAAAACAAAGAATGTTGCCTGAAATGCAGTTCTACAAGAATCAAGTCTTTAGCCACTGCAGTTAGCCATTGATCTGCTATACGCCCTGAAAGGAGTTTAGGATGAAAAATACGATGAAGCATTCTATGTTGTAGATATGTGGGCTGGTAGATATTTAACATGCATGTCTAAGGAAGAATTTCAATGACCCTGGATGTTTGCATCTTTGCATATATAGAAAAGGGCTTCCCTGTAGCTCAGCTGGTAAAGAATCTGCCTGTAATGCAGGAGACCCCAGTTTGATTCCTGGGTTGGGAAGTTCCCCTGGTGAAGGGATAGTCTACCCACTTCAGTATTCATGGGCTTTCCTCATGGCTCAGATGGTATAGAATCCACCTGCAATGCAGGAGACCTGGGTTCAATCCCTGGGTTAGAAAGATCCCCTGGAGGAGGGCATGAGTAAGGTTTGTCAACCACAAATTGGCACTTGCCATGGGTGCTTGCCATCTACCTCTACAAGGATCAAATCATGTGCTGCTGCAGCTGCTGAACTTCAACACTCCCTGAAAGGAGTTCAGGGTGGAAAGGAGCAGAAATGATGCACTCTGTGCTCAGGGTGGGTGAGGAGGGAAGGTGGGGCAGGTTGGGGGTGTAGGGGGTGGTGGTGGTGAAGTGGGCAAAGAACTGGCAGGACAGGTCTTCAGATACTCAGATATTTTCAGGAGTCGATTTTATGAGCCCAATTTTTTATCTTCTCCTATTTAGAAAAACATGAAAATCCTTCATGGTGATGACTGTTCCTTGTGACTAGTAACAGCTTCGTGAGACTAGCAGAAGATTATGTGTTCGATGGCATATATTCCCCCTCCCCCAAATCTCATATATACTAATCTCCCCTGCTTCTTTGGAGGAGCTCTCTGAGCTGCTGTATCCTGGTCTGCAGTCCTCATTTTGCCCCAATAGAGCTTAACTTGCAACTCTCATGTTGTGCATCTTTTATTTTATCCAACTGCTGTATAAAGTTGTAGGTCATTCATTCCTTCTCATCACTGAACTGTATTCCATTGTGGCTGCTGCTTTATGCATTCAATTATTGATGGGTCTCTAGGCAGTTTCTAGTTTGGGGCTATTATAAACAGTGCTGCTATGAACATTCTGATACATGTCTTTTGTGAACATTTGTATACATTTCTGCCAGAAGGGGAATTTCCAAGTCATAAAATACGTTTGTTTAGGTTTAGTAGACAATGGTTCATATTTTTGCAAAGAGGCTGTACCAATTTACACTCCCAACAGCAGTGTGTTCAAGTGTTGGTTGCTCCACATTCTCATCAACACTTGGTTCTAGAGCAGTTTTAATTTGCATTTAAGTTATTAAGAGTGAAACTGAGCATCTTTTCCTATGTTTATGGGGCATTTCACATTTCTTTTTCTGTGAAATGTCTTTATCACTTGCTCATTTTTAATTGTTTGGTATTTTGCTTCTGAATTTTTAACAGCTCTCCACTGATTAGAGAAATTAGCCTGGCTGGTTATTATCTGTTTGACACCCCCCATCCGACTGTTTGGATGGATGCCTGAGAGGCTACACCTTACATCTTCCATCACCCTCACCCCCTTGATAGTTGGCTGGTTGGGTGTGGCCAGTGGAGGCAATGGCAGAAAAGGGGAGGGTGGGATGAGAGAGGTTGAGCTATTTTCCTTCTCATCTTCCTACTTCAGCAGTGACTATATTTCCCTTTGAAACCATTGAGGTGTCATTTCAGGGTCTCCAAAGAGCTCCAGTACTGTAGTCCCTTATGCCTCAGCACAGAAAAGAATTCAGCAAGAGGCAAAGTGATTTATTAGAATAGGACACTTGTGAGGCTTACAAGTGGGTGGGCGAGGGGGTACCATGCCCCAAGAACTTACTGGGTTACAGTTTTATAATCAAAGGAAAGGTGGGGAGGGGGAGAAGACTTTCTCTGTCTTTCTTGAGTAGATTTCATGCTTCCAATTGGTTTTTATGTGACATGAGTTGCGAATATTTTTTTCCCCAGTTTGTCATTCTTTTCTTTGACTTTTCTTATGGTGATTTTTCACACACACAAAACATTTTTTAAATTGTGTAATAAAATTTATCTTTTTTATTATTATTACTTCTGGATATGGTGTCATAGGAAAGTTATTCCTATTATATATAAATAGAAAGGAATTAATCCTCATTTTCTTCTAGAATTTATTTGGATTTCATTTCTGACATGTAAATCTCTGATCTATTTGGGAGATACCCTTTACACAAACTCCTGAATTATCTCCTGGGCAAAAACTTCATTGGTTTGGTATATGCTATTTTCTGGGGAGAGTTATAATAATTGTAAGAATTATTATAATCTTTTTATATTCCTATTCAGTTCTTATAGTTTAAGACAGATTCTAATATAGCAATAATAATGATAATAAAATTGATGGTAATAGCTAAACCTAACAAACTAGCTTTAAATAGCTAAAACTTGCAAAGGCATCTTACAAACGTATCATTTAATCCTTAGCACGACTCTATGAAAATAGGTCTTATTATCAAGCCCATTTTTCGCGGGAGGAAAACAAAGCTGAGGGAGAGTAAAAGTGAGTAACTTGCCCTGATACTCAGTCACTGCATGCTGGTGATGGGGTTCCAACCTAGGCAGTCTAACGCCACAACTTTCAGGTTTTAAACCGCGGTGTGTATGACAATGTTCAACTCCCAGGAGAAATCCTCAAGGTACTTTATTACTATTTCCATATTGCATTGGAGAAAACTGAAGTGAGGAAACATTAACTGAATTACCCGAAATTTGCATTTTGTAAATGAGAGCCCAGATTTGGGGCTGAGAGACCTGGGGTTTTTTACCCACCTACACCTCTGCCTCATACCTGTGTAGAATCAGGTCCAGCAGAACCCTTCAGATTTAAGTGGGGCGGGAGTGGTGGCTGGGGAGGGGGAGAGGGGCGGCAAGCTGAAGAGGGTGGAAACAGTCAATCCTGGTTACCTTGAGCAATTGCCAAAGACTCTCTGGCTGGATCTTAAAGGTCATTCACTGACGGGCAATCTAGGATTCCACTCTACTTGTAACCAGAGTGGTGACTGATAATATCTCAATAGGAACTTCCTATGGAAAACTAATGAAATGTGTGGCAGAAAAAAATTTTACTTACCCAATATGGGGGAAATTTGTTTGAAAGACCCAAAAGACCTCAGCACTTTAAATCAGGATATTCAAGGTGGACGCAGGGCCTTAGTAAGAGTCCAGAATATTGATTTGGAATAGAGCTGTATATTATTTGTGTGTGTGTATTGCTATGTGTCCATGTATATGCATATTGGCGTATGTTTATACATATAAGTATACAAACATACCCACATATATTAGGATGTATGAAATGTTTCATCAGGTTTTTTTTGTTTTTTTTTGTTTGTTTGTTTCATCAGTTTTTAAAAAAAATATTCTAAAAATTTCTTTTTAAAAACTCCACCTCTAAACATCTTTGAAATCATGATATATCTTACCATCAGTGACATCTTGGATTTGATGAAATACTTTATATCCACACCTGAATAAAAATAGCTGCCCTGATAGGTCCCACTTTATTTTTTTAATTCATTTATTTATTTCTGACTGTGCGGGGTCTTTGTTGCTGTGTGTGGGCTTTCTCTAATTGCAGTGTGCAGGCTTCTCATTTTGGTTGTTTGTTTTGTTGCCAAGTACAGCGTCTGGGGTGTGAGGGCCTTGGTAGATATTGTTCAAGGGCTCAGTTCCCCCTGGGCATGTGGGATCTTACCAGACCAGAGATCAAGCCGGTGTCCCCTGCATTGCGAGGTGGGTTGTGGACTCTTAACCACTGGACCACCAGGGAAGCCCTAGGTCTCACTTTTAATTCCCACTAAAATTCAATTCGTATCCTGAAACTAATTGACTTTTGAGGCTGATCCACAATTATACACCAGAGTGTTTGATCACATACTCTCCTAGATGACATTTTTACAACTTCTCATTCTCAGTTTCAGTTTTTTTTACCTTGCTTTCTTCTTCATTAAGAAAATTTAATCACTCGGAAGAAAATGTCTATGGACTCCCACCATCACCTCCCACCACTTCCAAGGATGACCCACTCCAGGCATTGCCTAAGTCAATTCCTCCACCTACGCCCTGGATCCCATCCCTCCTGCTACTCAAGGATGTTTCTTGAGCAATTCTACCTCTATCTCCTATGTCAGTTTTTTTCATTCTATCTGATTGATTATTCCTATCAATATAAAATATGCTTTTTTCTGCTCTATTTAAGAAAGAAAGAAGAAAAAAAAAACTTTTCTTGAATTCATTTCCCATGTCAAGCAACACGTTATCTTTGCTTCAAAACTCATCTAATTTCTCTCCTCCATTTTTCTTCAGTCAGGCTTCGGCCCACACACTCCTCCAAAATGCTTTTGTCAAGGTCAAGAGGAACCTCTATGAAATGCACAGATGGATTCACAAGGCTTCTCGTCCTTGACCTGTGTTCTACTGATTGCTTGACACGTGCTTCTTTCCCTTGTCTTTCAAGACAACTCTTATCTCAGACTCCCTGAATAGGTCCCCCCATTTCTCAATCCCTCAGTGTTGCAGTGTTCAGTCCTAGATCCTCTTCTCTTCTATATTGTCACTCACATCCTCAGTACAACGGATTGAATTGTGTTTTCCAAAAGGTATGTCAAAGTCCATTACTTCAGAATGTGACTTTATTTGGAAATAGGGTTATTTCAGATGTAATCAGTTAAGATGAAGATGAGGTCCTGCTAGAATATGGTGGGTCCTTAATTCAATATGACCATCATCCTTTGAGGAAGAGAAGAGACATAGAGATAGAGATAACATGAGAGAGAGCATAATGTGATGACATCAGGAGAGATTGAAATGCTGCAGCTGCAAGCCAAGGAATGTCAAGGAGGGCCAGCAAACCCCCAGAAGCTAGGAAGAGGCAAGGAAGGATTCTCCTCTATAGGGGTCAGAAAGAACATGGCCTTGCTGACATCTTGTTCAGGGATACCTAACTTCTAAAACTGTGAGTCAACAATTACTTTTTGTTTTAAATCACCCAATTTGTGGCACTTTAACACAACAGACCTAGTAAACTAGCATACCCAATCTTGTAGCCCTAAAAACCATCTATATGTGAAGATTTCCAAATTTATGTCTGTGGCTCACACTTCTCTTTAATTTTTTATTTCACACCCCCATTTGGAAAACCAAAAGACATCTCAAACTCAATGTGTCCAAACTGTGTTTCTGGCCTCCATCACTTACCTTCACTTCCAGGCTTCTCCATCTCCACTGATGGCAATCCTTCCTGCTGCCCAGCACAGTAGCCCTGGAGTTAACCTTGACACTTTTTTCTTTTCTGAAACCCTACATCCAATAGAAAAAGAATTCATATTACTTCTGCTGATAAAGTGGGCTTCCCCAGTGGCTCAGACAGTAAAGAATCTGCCTACCAATGCAGGAGACCCGGGTTCAATCCCTGGATCGGAAAGATCCCCTGGAGAAGGGAATGGCAACCCACTTCAATATCCTTGCCTGGAGAGTTTCATGGACAGAGGAGCCTGGTGGGCTACACGTAGTCCATGGAGTTGCAAAGAGTCAGACACAACTGAGCAACTTTCACTTACTCCTTATAAAATACAGCCAGAATCCAACTCTTTCTTACCTCCTTCACTAACAGCATCCTTGTCCAAGACACATCAGCCTCTGTTCAGATTTCTCCCAATTTTATTCCTAGTATAAGTCAAAGTCCTTACCACGAGCTGTGATGTCCTATAAAAATACCTCCTTCTTTTATTTCTTACTTGTCTGACCCTGTCTGCTACTGCTCCCCTGGCTTGCTCAACTTACAGTTCTCTTACAATTCTCTGCTAGTCCCGAATAAGCTTGTTTTTGCTGGTAAAATAACCCACTATTTCATTTTTAAGGTCAACAGGTGTATACTCTTCCTGCTCTTCAGACAATAGCAATAAGACTTCTTTTAGTACACATACAAAGATGCACACAGACACAAACATGTTTACAAAAATGGGATCTTACTACTTGTATATTGTCTGGAAGTTTTAATTTTACTGTATCATAGGCAACTTCCCATGTCAGCAAAGATAGATTTATTTCATTATTTTTGTCTTGTGTTTTCTACTACATGGATAGCTAGAGATACTTTTATTGGCTTGTGGAAATGATTGTTACCTGAAGTTTTATTCTAGCAAAATATCATCAATTTTAAATTGAGATATTTGGCAAAGAGATTGTCCCAGTTTAGCATTATCTATAAATAAATAAATTGTAAAAAAAGAAAAAAAGATCATTGGCAAATAATATTACTAATGAACAGATAATTAAGAAAATAAGTATTTTAATATTACCATCTAATAAAGGTCATACTAGAGAAGGCTCACTTATTTTGAAACTATATACTATATATTAACCAGAAATCATTTTTACCATTTACTAAACTGATTTGGGGCTGGAATATCAGAACTCTCTGGATGCTTCTCTGTTCTACTGCACCTGGAGATAGACACTGTGGATACAGGTCTGACTGAAAGATGCTGAAGCTGCAGAGGCAGCAGGGTGGAACATAGTTCATATAATACTTATTGAGTGGCTGGGAAGTCCAACATCAAGGTATCAGAAGATCTTGTGTCTATGAGGATATGCTTTCCGGTTTGCATATGACTATTTTTTTTTTTTTTGTATCTTCACTAGGTGGAGAGTAGAGAGAGAGAGAAGTCAAATTCTCTTGTATCTCTTCTTATAGAGGCACTGATCCCATTCATAAGGGTTCAATCCTCTCAACCTAACTACCTCTCAAGGGCACCACACCCAAATACCATCGTATTGAGGGTTGTTGTTATTTAGTCACTAACTCGTGTCTGACTCTTTTGTGACTTCATGGATTATAGCCCTTCAGTCTCCTCTGTTATGGGATTTCCCACACAAGAATATTGGAGCGGGTTGCAATTTCCTTCTCCAATACTGGGAATTAGGCTTCCACAGATGAATTTTGGGGAATACAGACATTCAGTCCATAGCAGTGTCTGTGAGTGTGTATGCATTTGGATGGCTTCACTCACAGGTAGACACACCCAGAATAAAATCCACCCCTGTGAAACTGATTTCTGGGAACATTTGCTCTCCGTTCCTTTCCTGGCTTTCAGTTTGCTGAGCTATTTTATCAGTCATATTGAGTTCGTGTCTACTTTTGTAAGACTCCTCCAACATTTTCTGTAAGCATACACAATTCAAAGGTAGAAAAGAAAACTACCTATGTGTAAGATGTCACAAAAGAAGAACTAAGCTGTAGGTTTGAAGGCTTGTTCCCCAACTTATGGGTCCTACTTATATGCATCAGGATGACCTGGGGGTATCTGATACAGAATCCTGGAGTCCAATCCCAGAACTGCCATATTTGTCAGAGGAACATTTCTCAAATCTAACACACCTTTTTACACAAATAACAAATATTTGATAACAATCTTTTAGTATCCTGAAATGAAATTTATAATAATATAATCTACTTACATATAGAATTTTGAAACTTTAAAAGGATACTCTTAATGTTAACAAGAGGGCTTTCTTTGTGGCTCAGCTGGTAAAGAATCCGCCTGCAATGCGGGAGACCTGGGTTCAATCCCTGGATTGGGAAGATTCCCTGGAGACGGGACCGGCTACCCATTCCAGCACTCTGGACCTGGAAAATTCCATGGACTGTATAGTCCATCAGATTACAAAGAGTTGGACACGAGTGAGCGACTTCCAGTTTCACTTTCAATGTTAACAATGATAATGAGCGATTATATCATATTTCTATCCATAACTTTCCTCACCCAGAGAAAAGCCAAAGCATCTGTAAGATGCTGCACCATCTGGCCTCCTCTTTCCTCTCTGAACTCAGATTCTATTTTCCTCCTCTAAGCCATACTTCTCAAGCTACACCAGTCTCACTTTCCCTCTAACAGCCTAAGGATGTTTGCATCTTTAGGTCCTTTGCACTGGCTCTTATCCATGCCTGAAACACTCTTTCCCAGTTGTCCACTTGGCTGACTCCCTCACTTCCTTCAAGTCTTTTTCTCAAGAGATGCCTTCTAAGTGAAAATTTCCATAACCAACCTATTCATGCCCCATCCCTACTCCTGAGACTTCATTTCCCTTTCTCCACTTTATTCCCTTTCTGAGCACTTATCATTACTGAAAACAGAATATATTTTTTTTATAGTGTCTTCTCCGTCCAAATATTAGCTCCATGAACTCAAGGATTTTTGTCTTTCTTGTCTAAGACTGACATAAAGTGGGTACTCAGAAAACAGTTGTTGAATGAATGAATGAATGAATGAATGAATGAACAACAAAACTCTACTCATTTCAATATGTTAACCCTACTAGATGACACCATGAAGTGGTCAGACACTTGCAATCATAGATAGGATCACTGTGAATATGAGGTAAAAAATGCAGAACTGGTCACCTAACTTGTAATGGTAAACCCAATACCACGAGTAGCAGTGATTTTCCAAACCGATGAAGAAGTCTTGGCGATATCTAAAGAAATCAAAGTACACTCTTCCCTCACTTACACAGTAATGGTATGTGTCGCCTCAGTCATGTCCGACTCTTTGCAACCCTATGGACTATAGCCCACAAGGTTCCTCTGTCCATGGAATTCTCCAGGCAAGAGTACCGGAGTGAGTTGCTGTGCCCAAGATTCCAAGGGATCTTCCTCACCCAGGGATCAAACCCGCATTTCCTGCAATGCAGGCTGAGCCATGGGGGAAGCCCACACAGTAATGGCATTTCTGAACAAACTGGTATATAACAAAGCCATGCAAAACAAAACAAAGCAAACACACCTTCATGCTCAGATTAAAGTAGACTCAAAAAATGCTATGAAACAGGTTTTGTTTTTTTTAATCATTTGTGGGCCCTTCAAAAGTCACAGGTGAGAGGAATTGTTCTTTTTGCTTAGGATGGTCCCAGGTACTACAAGATGTTTAGTATCCTTGACCCCCATTCACTAAATGCCAGGAGTGCCCTCTAATCATTGTGACAACTCCCAAATGCTCCCATGATTTCTAAAATGCCATATTGAGAACCACATATTGAGTTATACGCTTTTTGTTCCAAGTAACAGAGGAATTAAACCCATATAGACAATTAAAAAATATTTATTGGGTCCTGTAAATGATGGGTTCAAGGCTACATCAGCTTCAAGGAAGGCCTCATCCAGGATCTAATAGGTTAGTCAGGACCTAAATTCCCCTATTTCTCACCCCTTAGCACATGCTCATCAGTATTCTGTTTCCTAAGTTTTGGTTCCACCCAGGATTCTCAGCAAAATGTCCTTGAGGCTTCATTCTGACCGGTCCCCATCCCTGAACCAATCATGTGGTTGAGAAGGATGGAAGTCCACCACTGGAGCTGGAAGAGAGGTCAATCCTTATGTAAACCCCCTTGCTGACCCCAGGAAGAAGCAATGGTTTTCCAAAGGAAATTTGAGGGTATACTGCCTGCAGGAGAGGGACTGGATGCTAAACAGGAAACAGCAGCTACCCACAACCCCTGAAGAGTCTATCTCTGGGAATGCAGCCTGCAACTCAGCAGCTTAACAAATTCCCCAAGGGATTCTTTTGATTTCTAAAAGAGCTTTATTGAGACATAATTAACATACCATAAATTTCATGCATTTAAAATGCAGAATTCACTCTTTTAATATATTCACAGTTTTGCAAGTATCACATGATCAAACTTTAAAACATTTTCATCATCTCCAAAAGATACCTTGAACCCCTTTAGCAGTCACTACTAAACCACTCCACCTCCAGTCCTAGGCAATAACTTCTTTCTCGCTTTAGATCTACCTATTTCAGATATTGCATTTGAAAGGAATCACATAATATGTGGCCTCTTGTGTCTGGCTTCTTTCACTTAGCATGTCAGCACTTCATTCCATGTTATGGCTGAATGATATTCCATTGTATGAATAGGCCACATTTTGCCTATACGTTCAATCATTGACAGACATTTGGGTTGTTTCCACTTTTTGGCTATTATGAATAATGCTGCTATGAATGTTCATATACATATTTTTGTGTGGGTGTATGTTTTTGTTTCTCTTGGTTAGATATCTAGAAGTGAACTTACTGGGTCATATGGTAACTTCATGTTTACCACCTTGAGGAACAAACTGTTTTCTAAAGTGATCGCATCATTTGACAATCCCATCAGTAATGCACACATGTTCTAATTTCTCTATATCTTGCACAATACTTTCTCATCATAGCCATCCTGGTGAGTGGAAGGTGGAAGCTTGATGTTTTGATATTCATTTCCCTAATGACTAATGATATACAATAGCTTTTTATGTGCTTATTGACCATTTATATATCTTCTTCAGAGAAATGTAAGTTCAGATCCTTCACCCATTTAAAAAATGGATATGTTTACCATCTTATTATTGAGTTGTAGAAGTTATTTATATATTCTGGATACATATCCTTTATTAGATATGATTTGAAAATAATTTATCCCATTCTTTGAGCTTTCTTTTTGTTTTCTTGATGGTGTTCTAGGAAGCATAAAGTTTTTAAATTTTTAAAAATTCCAACATATCAAACTTCTGTCACTTGAGCTTTTGGTGTTGTATAAGAAATCGCCAAGGGATCCTTGTATATCCCAAAGTTTGAGAACCAAGGCCCCTGAAGGCATACTTTATTTTTATTTTTTCATTGATATATTTTAAGTGTTTTATTGGGTTAGGCCCTAGTCCTAGAGTGGTAAATAAAACAGGGCTCCTGACATCACGGAATTCATGTCTATAAGTGTAGCTATATTATAAACAAATAAACAGAAATATATATATATATAATAATTGGGATACATTTTAAATTGTGGCTCTGAGAGAGAGCAGAGGTTAGAAAACATTATTTAGATTGGTCAGGGAAGACACTTAAACTGACATGTCAAGGGTAAAAAGGATTTGGTGTAAAGAGTGAGGGAACAATACTCCACGTGGAACATGCAATATATTTCCCAGTTTTGTTCTGACTAGCTTTATGTAAAGTGCTGTCTTGAAAAGATATTATAAGGACTTCCCTGGATCTACAGTGGTAAAACATCCACCTTCCATGCAGGGGACACATGTTCGATCACTGGATGGGGAGCTGAGATCCCACACACCACTGGGCAACTAAGCCCATATGTCACAACTTGAGAAGCCTGTGCACTGCAACTAGAGAAATCTGTGCACTACAATGGAGGCCAAGCACAGCCAAAAGTAAAAATAGGTGAAGTTCTATAAAAAAGGAAATTTTATAACATTGATGAGTCATCATAGGTAGATTCTTCAGCCAGCATTTAAGATTCACTTGGATGAGGCCTCTCATCATCTTAATTCAGAAGTCTTTGGGGAACCCCAAATGAAATGACTTATGAAACTGATTTGGAAGAAGAAAATTATTATATATCTTTTGTTTAAAAATTAATCCTTGCACAAAATCAATGTCATGTTTTTCACACGACTGTAATCTATACGGTGATATATACTTGAATAATATTTTTCCCATTTCGCTGTGTTTGACTGAGTACTGCTCATACCTCAATATTAGGTTTAGAAGAAGGAAAAAAACCTTGAGAGAGCAACTGAAAAAAATGCATTTGTCGCTAGCAGCTTCTATTCTTGAATGCACAGTAAGTTCTCAGTTTATGAGCTACGGGAGGAAAAGCCTTTGTGATAAATAACATATTTGATAATGAGCAGCAGGAGAAAAAAAACTGTTTTCAGTTGAAGAGTTCAAAATGAAATAGAGTAAGTCTGGGAAGGATATCTTTGGCATCACGGGTGGATACAGAGCTGAAAGAGCCATAACTGTTTTTGATCTCATTGCCTCCATGCCAGTCCATGGCATATATTACCAGATCTTCCTTGAATGCCAACTTTCAAAAGGGTTTAGCTCTCTATAGCATTGAGGATTTACTTCCATTATCTCATTTCATCTTTCTAACTCTACAAATAGGCAGGTATGAGTAGGCCTATTTAATATATGATGAATAAACTGAGAGCTGAGATTTGGGAAGGTTAAATGACTCTCCCAGGGTCACAATGCTTAGCCAGTGCCTGGGTCAATACAGATTAAAAAAATAAACAGGGATTTCAGAATAAAAGTCCAAAATACCCTCAAGAACAGACTGCTTTAAGGTCTTTCAAGCATCTGGCTTGCTGGTGACCTAGATTCTGTGTGGAGTTTCAGCTTCCAGTTTTTGACCAAATAAAGCTGCTGTCCCATAGGAATATTAAGGCATCCGTGTACTTTTTGTGTCCCTATTATCTCCTTTGTCCCTGAAGACAAGCTGGGAGTTTGGCAGGTGCTAGATAGTAAATTATCCTTCTAAAACGGTAACTCAGCGGCCTAATATTAATAAGGAAGCAGGTCCCACAGTGCCAACTTGTAGACAAGGGAATAACTAATACATTTATCAAAGTGCATGGATTTTAGAGTTATTTGAATCCTGTTCTGGGCATAGCATCCGTTTTTGCTGGAGTTTGGTGAACTGAGCTTTGTAATTTCTTACCCGATTCATTTGCTACCCCTTTCCTCTCCCTTTAGTTTCTTTCTTCCTTCTCCACCTTCATTTTTAAAGCAGTTTTATTGTATGCTTCAACTTTTCGTCCTTTTATTAAGACTGCTGCACAGAAAACGCATGAGGCTAGGGATGCTACACAACATGGGAACTGAGGAAGGGGGGTAAAACCACATGTGAGAAGGAACTGTTTTGTTCCCTAAACTCGCAGCGCCCTGGTCTGTGTATTGTAATTACTGCTCCCTGGCCTTGGCTCAGAGGTAGAGAGTAGCCTTGAAAAGATCTGTTTGCATTCACCCTCCCACTCTCAGGAGCTGTGGGATCCACAAAGGCTGGTTTCGCGGGTGAATTCACTGTGATATTCCCAAGGCGCGGGACGGTGCCTGGAAGCAGGCAGATGCTCAGGCACGTTGGCTGGATGAATGAAAGGTGAGCAGGGAAGGCGATGCCGGGAGTCGTCCACGGCGAGACTAGAGGAGGAGAATGGGACCGTGCGAAGCCTACGGGAAGAATCCGAAAGTAGTGCAATGCAGAGAATGGCAAAGACGACGTCCCAACAGCTGGAACTGGGACGGAGGAACGGGACTCGGGGAAGGCCCGAGGAGGAACCACAAAGGTTTACGGGCCGAGAGGGTGGGGGCGAGACAAAGAGCAGCAGCTGAGGCCGACCGTGGGAAGAAATGGAAAAGTGGCCGGGAGGGAGGGCGGGCGCGAAAAGAAGGGGTGTGAGGGGTGGGGAGCGGCGGCGCCGGGGTGGGGAGGGGCGGCGGCGCGCGGAGCCCGGGCGGGGCCGTGCGGGGCGCCGGGGGTTCGGGGGGCCCGCGGGCGGAGGGGCTGGGGACGGCGGAGAAGGGGCGGGCGGCGCGAGCGCCGCGAAGTTACTCGGGCTGTGCCCTGGCCGGGTACGCGTGCTGGCGGCGGGGCGGCGGGAGGAGCGAAGCGGGGCTCCGCGGGCTGAAACCCGAAACCTCCGGTCCCCGAGCGCGGCGGGGAGGAAGGAAGCTGCTGCCGCGGCGGCGACGGAGGCGGGGAGGCGGCTCGGGCCGACCCGGCCATGAGCTGCCGCGGCGGCGGCCTCTGGGTGAGTACCCGCCGGGGCGCGGGCGGGAAGTGGGGCGCTGGCAGGGATGGAGCGGCGCCGAGTTCTTTGTGCCGTGCGGGAGGGCGCGGGGGTGCAGCCAGGCGGGGTCTCCGCGCCCCCGTCCCCCACGCCTCCCCTCCCCCACGGCGCTTTTTTTTTTTTTTTCCTCCGCGCCCCTTGGAGGTAGGCAGTTATCTTCCCCGCGCACCCCGCTTTGCTTCGGGGACCCGGGGCTCTTTGTGGTAAAATCTTGAGGGCGCGCCCCTCTGCTGCGGCCAGGGGCTTCTGAGAGGCCCATCCCACCAGCCCGCCTGGCATCGCCCGCGCTGCCGGAAGCCCCTTTCTCGGACCCCCGGAAAGCGAGGCCCGCGCTGCGGCCCCGTGCCCCCTGGTCCCCTCCGGGACAGGTGTGGGGGCAGAGCGGCCCCGAGCCTTGGCCGAAATCTGGGAGGACCAGGTGCGCTGCATCCTCAGTCGGGGCTTAGGGCGCTGTCTCCCGAGCTGGGCGGAAGGTGCGCCCAGAAGTCGCCCGGCCCACCTGGGCGCCGGCTCGGCGTCTCTGCTCCTCAGGTCTGCCAGCGGACATTCGGTTAGTTTGAGGGTACTCGGCCCGCCTCCTGGGCCAGAGCTTAGCCCCGGTCCAAACCTTTTGACAAAGGCATGTGGGATAAGAACGTCTACTGAATAGCTGTGGTGTTCTGGGTTGACCTCTCGTAACCACCCAGCGGTGCGTTCTTATCAGTTTATCTCACATCTTTGAGGCTGGTTTTGTTTTTTTACTATACCTTTCATCCGTTTTGGCTGTACTTTCAAGAGCCCTTAAAGCACCTCCTCCCTGTGAAGGTGGTGTGGTTTTGGAGGGAAAGGACTTTGGTTCCTTGATGTATCCAGTTCAGTGTTTGAGGGGAGGCTCGACGTGGTGGTGGTGGGGTGAGCGTCACTGTGCCCCCTCCCCATCCAGCCAACAGACTCTGCCCAGCCTCTTTTCGGAAAAACCTGTGACCTGGACCCAGAAAAGCGCTTTGGAGAGCTACTGCATCGAAAAATACTAGATGGCTTTCCCTCATAATCCCTCGTGGCCACTGAGGTAGGTGAGGAAAGGTATTTCCCAGGCCCCCAGCAGAGAGAGGTGGTGGGAAGTACCTCAGATTGCACAGACGGGAGCTCTGCATCCAACTTTCTTTAACTGGGATTCTACCACCCATTTCAGTCACTTCTTCCACGGTGCCTCTCTTCCTGTCTTAGTCTACACTCATTTTAGCTTCTAAGATGCTTCCAAGCACTTTAATACACACTTTTAAATTTCATTCATGTAACAGCCCTCTGAAGTGTTATTAGCAGCTTTTACAGGTGAGGAACTGAGAGTTGAGAAAAGTACTCTGCTCAGCAAGTAAGGAGCCAAGATATATTCAGGTCTTTTGACTTGCCAGTACTTTTCACATGGGCTGCAACACACGTGGGTCCTTGATCTCAGGATTTTCCTTGCCCTCCAACTCCGCCACCTTCATGGGAAGAATAGGAACTTTTCACAAGGAGGCCTGCTTGGCATTTAGAAACTAAGTCCAAGCCTAAAGTAGTCAAATCATTTTCTTTGTGTTGCAGCCCTGTGCAGGGGGAGTCAGAAATGAGGCCTGGCCATGTGATCAGAGGGTTGAGTTTGTTGCTTGGGTTCTGTGAAAGACAGAATGGGGTGAACTGGAACTGATCTAAATGCCACCCAAAGGAGGTACAGTTCTGTGATGTAAACTCTGCTGGGACCAGTCAGGAAGCCTGAGTGTAGAATGGCTATGTGGGGACTGTGTGTAGAACATACCTTCTGTAAAGAGATAGGAGCAGGTGTGACAAGGTTCTAGCACTTTGCTTAATCTGAATTGGGTAGGGGGGAGCGGTGGAAAGTTGCAAATTTTTAAGGAAGAAAGCTCCGTGTTTTTAAAATTGGCAACTAATTCAAAACAGTTTTCAAAGTATGCCGGGCAACCAAATCATGTGTGTAGGCTCATTGTAGCCTGCAGACAGCCAGCTTGCAACCTTAGGAAGTACTTGCTGTCATTCTGCGATGCAATAAAGCATAACTGGAGGGCAGAAGTGATGTTTTCTTGCTGTTTTTCTTTGAGAGCAACAAACATCAACAAAGTTGGAGGTAGTGCTACCTGGAGTTTGGAGTAAGGATTGACTTTATGACTCAATACTTCGTTCATTCAGCCAGTATTAGTACTGATCTCCTCTGTGATTCTAGTCCCGCACCAAGAGAATACTTCCAACTAGTTTTTGTTAGCCAGTTTAACAAATCTAGAAACAGAGGTGAATATGAGTGCATAATATATAGTTTATTGATATTACATTATAAAATATGATAAAGTACTATTTGCATTTCCAACTTTAGGACCCACCTGAGTATATTGGATATGCTTTTAAAACTACATAAATGGGGATCATATATAATTATATGCTACATGACTTAATTTTTTGACTTAATAATCAGACTTGGATGTCTTCTAATGTCAATAACATAGATATACTTCATTCTTTTTAATGGCTACATAGTATTTTATAGTATAGATTCACCAGAATTCATTTAAACATTTTCCTATTGAGGGGCTTTGAGATTTTTTCCCAGCTTCATCTATTATCAATGCTATAGTGAACATATTGAATGGTTTTCGTTGGAAATGAACAGAGATCATTCTGTCCTATGCAATATTGTTCTTTACAGCATCGGACTTTACTTCCATCACCAGTCACATCCTCAACTGGGTGTTTTTTTTGCTTTGGCTCTGTCTCTTTATTCTTTCTGGAGTTATTTCTCCACTCAACTCCAGTAGCATATTGGACACCTACTGACCTGGGGAGTTCATCTTTCAGTGTCCTATCTTTTTGCCTTTTCATACTGTTCATGAGGTTCTCAAGGCAAGAATACTGAACTGGTTTGCCATTTCAGTCCCTTCTCCAGTGGACCACATTTTGGTCTTCATGGCCCAGATCTTTGCATCACAAAAAGATCTTCAGGACCCAGATAACCACAATGGTATGATCACTCACCTAGCGCCAGACATCCTGGAATGTGAAGTCAAGTGGGCCTAAGGAAGCATCACTCGGAACAAAACTAGTGGAGGTGATGAATTTCAGTCAAACTATTTCAAATCCTAAAACATGATGGTATGAAAGTGCTGTACTCAATATGCCAGCAAAATTGGAAAACTCAGCGATGGCCACAGGACTGGAAAAGGTCAGTTTTCATTCCAGTCCCAAAGAAAGGCAATGCCAAAGAATGTTCAAACTATAGCACAATTGCACTCATCTCACACGCTAGCAAAGTAATGCTCAAAATTCTCCAAACCAGACTTCAACAGTATGTGAACTGTGAAGTTCCAGATGTTCAAGCTGGATTTAGAAAAGGCAGAGGAACCAGAGATCAAATTGCCAATATCCTTTGGATCATAGAAAAAGCAAGAGAATTCCAGAAAAGCATCTACTTCTGTTTTATTGACTATGCAAAAGCCTTTGACTGTGGGTCATGACAAAGTGTGGAAAATTCTTTTTTTTTTTTTTTTAATTAATTTAATTTAATTTTTTTTTTTTTTGGAAAATTCTTAAAGAGATGAGAATACCAGACCACCTGACCTGCCTCCTGAGAAATCTGTCTATAGGTCAAGAAGCAACAGTTAGAATTGGACATGAAACAACAGACTGGTTCCAAATCAGGAAATTTTTGAGTACATCAAGGCTGTATATTGTCACCCTGCTTAACTTACGTGGAGAGTACATCATGAGAAACGCTGGGCTGGAGGAAGCACAGGCTGGAATCAAGATTGCTGGGAGAAATATCAATAACCTCAGATATGCAGGTGACACCACCCTTATGGCAGAAAGTGAAGAAGAACTAAAGAGCCTCTTGATGAAAGTGAAAGAGGAGAGTGAAAAAGTTGGCTTAAAACTCAGCATTCAGAAAACTAAGATCGTGGCATCTGGTCCCATCACTTCATGGCAAATAGATGGGAAAACAAAGGAAACAGTGAGAGACTTTATTTTGGGGGACTCCAAAATCACTGCAGATGGTGACTGCAGCCATGAAATTAAAAGACTCTCACTACTTGGAAGAAAAGCTGTAACCAACCTAGACAGTATATTAAAATGCAGAGACGTTACTTTGCCAACAAAGATCTGTCTAGTCAAAGCTATAGTTTTTCAAGTAGTCATGTGTGGATGTGAGAGTTAGACTATAAATAAAGCTGAGTGCTGAAGAATTGATGCTTTTGAACTCTGGTGCTCTAGAAGACTCTTGAGAGTCCTTTGGACTGCAAGGAGATCCAACCAGTCCATCCTAAAGGAAATCAATCCTGAATATTCATTGGAAGGACTGATGTTGAAGCTGAAACTCTAATACTTGGGCCACCTGATGCGAAGAGCTGACTCATTTGAAAAGTCCTGAGGCTGGGAAAGATTGAAGGCAGGAGGAGAAGAGGGTGACACAGAATGAGATGGTTGAATGGCATCACTGTCTCGATGGACATGAGTTTGAGCAAACTCTGAGAGTTGGTGATGGACAGGGAAGCCTGGCGTGCTGCAGTCCATGGGGTCACAAAGAATCGGACATGACTGAGTGACTGAACTGATAGTGAGCATGCTTATACCTAAGTCTCTGTGTGTGTAGAGTATTTCTGGATAAAAGTTATTCTTAGGAGTGAAGTTGGTGGGTCAAAGGAAATGTATGTTTTAAACATTTATTTAAGCAGAATTCCTTTTGTTTATTGGGATCTGGGGATTATTCAGAAAAAGAGATTGAGTTTATTTAATTACTTAGGTTTACTTGTTTGGAGACAGATGTGTACATAAGACGTAGGTAGTATTCAAAGGCTATAAATGGTAATACCTCCCTTCTACTCTAGCCCTCTATTTCCCTTTTTTGGCACAACTAATTTTGCCACTTTTTATGCATTTATAGGTAAATAAAATATTCAATTTTATTTTCGATTTTCTTCCTCTAAAAAAATTATTATAGTAGCATCTAAATACCCCATTCTGCTTATAGAATGTGAAGAATTTAGCATATACCGTGGAGACCGTCCCGTATCAAAGTTGTGTGCGTTTTAAACGCTGGCAGATTCTTCTAACTCTGCTCTTAAAAAGTGCACTAATGGATTTATACTTCTTCACATTCCTTAACAGTTTTTCCACTGAATTATTGGTGATCTCATCAATTTGTGAGGGTCTTTTTAAATGCTAATTCTTTTCTTGCTAATAAATTACGTATCTTGCCTTTTTTCTCTTCCCAGATTTGCTTATTGTACCTTTGGTTGTTTGATGTTTATGAGTTAGTGTTCGGAGAAGGCAATGGCACCCCACTCCAGTACTCTTGCCTGGAGAATCCCATGGACGGAGGAGCCTGGTAGGCTGCAGCCCATGGGGTCCCTAAGAGTCGGACACGGCTGAGCGACTTCACTTTCATTTTTCACTTTCATGCATTGGAGAAGGAAATGGCAGCCCACTCCAGTGTTCTTGCCTGGAGAATCCCAGGGACGGGAGAGCCTGGTGGGCTGCCGTCTATGGGGTCACACAGAGTCAGACACGACTGAAGTGACTTAGCAGCAGCAGCAGCAGCATGAGTTAATGTTGGTTGCTCAGTCGTGTCTGACTCTTTGTGACCCCATGAGCTGTAGCCCACCAGGCTCCTCTGTCCATGGGATTTTTCAGGCAGGAATACTGGAGTGGGTTGTCATTTCCTTCTCCAATGTTTATGTGGTTAAGTCTATAAGACTTTCCTCTCTGGCTTCAAGTTTTCTGTCATTTAGGAAGCCTTTTCCTATCTGAAAATTAGTTTTTTCCTAAATTCTCTCTTTCCTCTCCATTTTTCTTCGCATTTTTCATCTAAAATTATTGAAAATTATTGTGTCTTTTACTTTTTTTCAGTGTCTTTCCTTTCTGACGCCAGGGAGGTCAAAGTTTGAATTTGAGATCAAGGTTGAAGGTCCAGGTTTGCTGGTGAGCCTCTAGCTAATGTAGCCTGTCTATTTCCTTTCACTTTTATTGTGACTTTTTTTTTTTTTTTTAACCAAATCTTAAGGATGAGCTCTTCTCCAGGTGGGAGAGAGAAAGGGCATTCTAGACAAGGGGACCGTTGTCATGTGCAAAGTCGTGGCATTGGAGAGAGCAGTGCATGCTTTGAGAGCCGTGATTTGTTCAGTGTAGCTGAAGTGTTGGCTCCTGTAAATGAAAACATTCTGCAGATGCCAGAGGATGGTATATCACGACCAGGTTTGCGTAGCGGTGTTCAGCCTTGCAGCAGTGGGGAGGACAAATTGGAGTAGGGGTGAGGTTAAAGACAAGAAGCTGAGATAGAAACATCTGGTTGTCATTCAGGGAAAAGATGATGAGGCTCTGATCTGTGGTAATGGCAGTGCAGATGAAGTTTTGAGTTAGGAGTCAGTGGTACACTAAATGTCTGTAAGGAATGGAGCCCACCAGCATTAATTGCTTTACATACATTCTCTCATTGAATCCTAGCCATTCAGTATGGATATCCAAAGCCCAGATATATCCATTAATCTGCCCAAGGTCACATAGAAAATGTCAATCATGGCCATTGGGATTATCTGACAAGAGTGATCTCGGATGTCCTAGATTTCTGTCCTGAGTGATTCTGGTGGGTGGTGATGTTTTTTCCTAGAGTAGAGAAAAACATGAAGTACAGCATATTGAGATGAAGCAGAGTTGATGAATTCTGAGGTACCTGGGTGTGACATGTGGGAGAGAACATCTTCTGGGTAGAAATGAATCTGGAGCCCCCAAGAGTTGTCTAGGCTATAGATGGAGATTTTGGAGTCAACCTTGTTTTGGTGAGTGCAGAGAGGGAACATACACAGAGAGAGAGGGAATGGGAGAGATGAGCTATCAAACAGGACTCTTCCTTTTGAAAGTGGTAGAAAATCCAGTTCAAATTGGCAAAAGCAAAAAAGAAAGTTACTGGCTCATGTCACTAAAAATCTGTAGCGTGTATTTGGCTTTATGCATGGATCAGAGTTCAAATGATTCATCAGGACTTTTTTTCTTAACTTCCCTGACTCATGCTCTCCCCTCATGGTGGCTAGGGGAAGTTGCAGATTCAAATCCAGTAGAGGGGAAAGTTGTGTTTCTCCCAGCAACAATCCCTTTATGTTTCAGAATCTGATTGGGTCAGAGGGAGTTGGAAGATGCTCTTGGTAAGGCTTCAGTGGTGTCACACCCATGAAGTCACATGAACTCAGAGGAGGAAAAGGATGACTCTTCACAAGAAACTCAGGGGCAACTGCAGAGCAAGTGGAAGAGATTAAAGGGAAGTAAAGAGTTAATTTCCTTTGTAGATGAGGAAGGAAGAAGTAGTGCCTCCCAGACAATATCTTGGGAAACTGTAACACTTAGAGTGCAGAATGATTCCAGGTAGATGTAAAACTGGTAGGAAACTGAGTGGGGAGAGGCAGAAGGGAGCTGGAACAAGGGAGACGAAGGAAAAGTCTCAGGAGAAAAATGAAAACTGTCAAAGGTGTCAGATGATGGAGAGACCACAAGGAAGGGCCCATTGGATTCATTTTTGATTCATATCTTTGCCCTCAGCAAAGATAGTCATTTATTTTAGACTTGGGATTGCATTCTAGAGGTTCCTATTCCTACATGTATTCTGGGATGGCCAGGTAAGGGCAGAGATGCAGTCAGGAAACTTGGGTTTGTCAACGATTAGGTATATGACTATGAAAAACTCACTTCACCTCTTTGGGCCCTCCAGTCCATCATTTATAAAATAACATATCAGAATGAGTTACTTCCAAAGCTTCTTTAAGCTCTCAAGTGTTGGAGATGAGTGAACCTGATCCCTTCTTGACACCTGTCACCACAACCTTGGTCCAGCCTTTATCTCTTTCTAGGGATATAGCAGCAGCCTCAAACTGGTGTCTCTGCCTCCATGCATGGGCCCTACAGTCCATTCTTCACTTAGGAGCAGAATAACCCTTCTAAACCATGAGTCAGATGCATCATTCCAGGGGCCTCTGTTCCCACATGGAGTCTCATCCACACTCCTTACCACGACCCACGGTGCCCTGTGTGATCTGGCCCCTTGCTGTTTCTACAGTCTGCCTCTTTCCTCACTCTTCTCCAGCTTCCTTGTCATTCCTCAAGCATCCCAAGCTCATTCTAGCACAGGGCCTTTGCAAGGGCTTCCCGTGGCCAGAAATTCCCTTGTATCATTTTTTGGTCTCCGCTCAAATCCTTAGCTCTTTGGAGAGACTTTGCTGACTCCTCACTCCCAGCTCACGCACCGTTTTTAGCTCCATTTTACTTATCCTTATAGCACCCACCACTCTTAGGAATTATTTTGTGTATTTTTTTTTATTTTTGTTTTTTATCAAGTTATTTTTTTTCTTTTCATATTTTTCCAGATTGATTGAGATATAATTGACATACAGCACAGTACGAGTTTAAAGTGTACAGCCTAATGATTTGACTTGCATGAATCATGAAATGATTATCACAATAAGTTTAGTGACTGTCCATCATCTCATACAGATTCAAAATTAAAGATAACAATTTTTTTCCTTGTGCTGAGAACTCAGAATTTACTCTTGACAATTTTCATATATAACATATGGCCATGATAATTATACTTATTATGTTGGACATTACATCCTTAGTATTTATTAACATTATAACTGGGAATTTCTACTATTGATTATGTATTTGTTTGCTGTCTGAGTCCCCTGTTCCCTTAATGTAAGCTCCAGGAGAGGAGAGGTTTTGGCATGTTGCTCAGTGCTATGTCCAGCTGCAAAGTAGAGCTTAGCTCTTTAGGTATGCAGTAAATATTTTTTTGAGGTAGCTGAGGGAGGAATGAGAAGGGGGAAGTTAGAAGTGTCTCGGAACAAGTAGCAGTGTGGTAAGGGAAGGGGCCTCCCCTGCTCCTCAGGGCTTTGTATTCTGGCATCTGTCTCAGATATGGTCATCAGAAAAGTATATTCAGAGGAATACCATTTTAAGCCGAAATCTCAGTTTTAGCATTATGAGTTCAGTTTGCTGGGCTCTAAGATCTTCATGACCTGGATAATCACAATGGTATGATCACTCACCTAGAGCCAGACATCCTGGAATGGGAAGTCAAGTGGGCCTTAGGAAGCATCACTATGAACAAAGCTAGCAGAGGTGATGGAATTCCAGTTGAGCTATTTCAAATCCTAAAAGTTGATGCTGTGAAGGTGCTGCATTCAACATGCCAGCAAATTGGGAGAACTCAGCAGTGACCACAGGACTGGAAAAGGTCAGTTTTCATTCCAATCCCAAAGAAAGGCAGTGCCAAAGAATATTCAAACTACCGCACAGTTGCACTCATCTCACACACTAGTAAAGTAATTCTCAAAATTCTCCAAGCCATGCTTCAGCAATACGTGAACCGTGAACTTCCAGATGTTCGAGCTGGTTTTTGAAAAGGCAGAGGATCCAGAGATCAAATTGCCAACATCTGATGGATCATTGAAAAAGCAAGAGAGTTCCAGAAAAACATCTATTTCTGCTTTATTGACTATGCCAAAGCCTTTGACTGTGTGAATCACAATAAACTGTGGAAAATTCTGAAAGAGATGGGAATACCAGACCACCTGACCTGCCTCTTGGGAAACCTGTATGCGGGTCAGGAAGCAACAGTTAGAACTGGACATGAAACAACAGACTGGTTCCAAATAGGAAAAGGAGTACGTCAAGGCTGTATATTGTCACCCTGCTTATTTAACTTATATGGAGAGTACATCATGAGAAACGCTGGGCTGGAGGAAGCACAGGCTGGAATCAAGATTGCCGGGAGAAATATCAATAACCTCAGATATGCAGATGACACCACCTTTATGGCAGAAAGTGAAGAAGAACTAAAGAGCCTCTTGATGGAGGTGAAAGAGATGAGTGAAAAAGTTGGCTTAAAGCTCAACATTCAGAAAACTAAGATCATGGCATCCAGTTCTATCACTTCATGGCAAATAGATGGGGAAACAGTGGAAACAGTGGCTGACTTTATTTTTCTGGGCTCCCGAATCTGCAGATGGTGATTGCAGCCATGAAATTAAAAGACACTTACTCCTTGGAAGGAAAGTTACGACCAACCTAGATAGCATGTTGAATAGCAGAGACATTACTTTGTCAACAAAGTAGTCAATGCTATGGTTTTTCCAGTGGTCATGTATGGATGTGAGAGTTGGACTATAAAGAAAGCTGAGCACCAAAGAATTGATGCTTTTGAACTGTGATGTTGGAGAAGACTCTTGAGAGTCCCTTGGACTGCAAGGAGATCCAACCAGTCCATCCTAAAGGAGATCAGTCCTGGGTGTTCATTGGTAGGACTGATGCTGAAGCTGAAACTCCAATACTTTGGCCACCTGATGGGAAGAGCTGACTCATTTGATAAGACCCTGATGCTAGGAAGGATTGAGGGCAGGAGAAGGGGATGACAGAGGATGAGATGATTGGATGGCATCACCAACTCAATGGACATGGGCTTGGGTGAACTCCGGTAGTTGGTAATGGACAGGGAGGCCTGGCGTGCTGAGGTTCATGGGGTTGCAAAGAGTCGGACACAACTGAGTGACTGAACTGAACTGGAATGAAGATAATGGGTAAAAGAAATAATAAAGGGTAAAACCAATTAGCTTAGTAATCATTAGTTATCTTGTGACAGAAGTAATCAAGTCAGCCTTATTCTCAGCATACCTTCTGTCTCTTGTCTTCTTGGAGCATGTATGTAAATTTGTTTATGGAGGGAATCATTTTATTTTTCTTGATCTGTTCGTTTAGTGTACGTAGGAACAAGTAGAATGAAACCAATTACTCCTATAGAACAGGCTTTCTTAACCTCAACACCACTGACATATTGGGCTGGATAATGCTTTGTTGGGGGTGAGCAGGAGGCTTCCCAGTGCATTATGGGATGTTTAGCAGCATCCTTGGCCTTAGATGACAGTAGCATCCCCTGAGATGTGACAACCAAAGACGTCTCCAGAAATTGCCAGATATCCCTTGAAGTGGAAGTGGAGGCAAAATCACCCCTCCTTGAGAACCACTCTTGTAAAATATTGGGGTAGTAACTGAGTTTGATTATTATCTAGAGTCTTCTAATTAGACATTTTCAGACCCTCCCAGCCATCCTGCTTCTATCTTTAGCTTTAAAAGATGAGATTTGCTCTTTCAGGGAAAGGGTTGTGGCCTGGAATATCAGTTCCCCTCACCACAGATGTAGGTCAATTAAAATTGCATGTTTTTCAGTCAGCTGGTCACCTGGGTGCCTGAGAGCCTGACTCAGCCGGAGCCTCTGCTTTAGTGGTCACCAAGCAGCTGAGTTCTTGGCTGAGTGCTTTCCTGCTGACTGAGCCATCAGCCCTGAGCCCCCAGTGGGGTCAGACGTGTTTCCATTTTTCAGTCTTTCTCAACGGCCTTTCTCTCCTCTCTTTTATTCACTTAGTGGTCAAATGAAACCTCTTTGGTTTTAATTAAAATTTGAAAGGGAAAAGGAGAATTTTCTTTTCATGTCTTAAGTAGCTTTCTTAAACATTTTTGAAGTTTATCTCCTGACAGTCACTCCACTAGCTGCTTTCACACATGTTACTTCATATATTCTCCTTGGTAATCATATGAAGTTGGTTAATGCCACTGTTTTGATCTTTTTGGAGAAATTGAGGCTCAGAGAGTTAGAAGATAGCATGTAGTCACATGAAATTCAAACCAAGGTTTAGTTAAGGTTCTGAAAAACATGTTCTTTCTATTGAATATCAGATCAAAATGGATATTACTATGAGTAGGGGGGATATAAAATCCCACATTCAAAGTACTGTTGCATATTCAAAGGGGAAACTGAGGAAGAATTTATAATCCATCTGCAAGGGAAAGCATACTCACCTAAAATAGAAATTTTTGCTAAGACACGCATGTCTGAAAACATAATGTTAAAGAACTAGATGTAAAGGGTGATCAGGGTCATTGTGAGGATGGGATGTTCCAGAAAGACTTCTTGAGACTTTTCCTGCTACGGTAGATGTAAGCGGCTTTGGATGTTATTCGTATAAATGTCAGTAAGGGCTTATGATAGTGATCACCAAGCTCTGCCAGACTGAGTGGATTCACCTGTGCTTTTGGTATCACTTCAGTTGGAAAAAAAAATTGCGTAATTACAGAGAGCTCATGTGAATCAATAATAATGTAAAAGATG
The DNA here is from genome assembly GCF_019320065.1 of Cervus canadensis. NCBI lineage: Eukaryota > Metazoa > Chordata > Mammalia > Artiodactyla > Cervidae > Cervus > Cervus canadensis. Next base: position 441,819 of record NC_057387.1, read on the forward strand.
AATTCAAATTTTATTGACCACAATAGCATATTTATTGTGAAGAATTTATTATTGAAGAATAATAGTTCACATATGTGTGCAACATCATTTATTTGGTCTATAGACAGTAACGGCCACCCAGAGTTTGGGAATGCATGACTTAGATAATGTGTGATAGGATGGTTTATAGAGAAAATAAAAATAAGAGGGAAGCAAGGTAACCACGAAATAATCTCTACCTTGCTATGCAGATCTGTGCAAATAATGTCTGCAAATATAGCTATAGTCTCTTCAAGAAATTCATGTTTTTTAGATTTAGCCTTTTGGAAAATTCTAATGTAAGTCATTCGGTATATAACTAACATTATCTGCACTTATCTATTTGTCTTTCTAGTGGCATAAAATCCAATAGGACTTGACAATCTTTTTTTTTAAATTCAGCAGTTTCCCTTTTACCATTTAAGAAAATATTAAAGTTGAATGGAGAGCTCTAAACTGTTTCAAGGGCCTTTGTTTTTCTTACTCATTTGGGCCATATAAATACAGTTAGCATATCTTGTAAAGTGCTGAGAAGTAGAAAATCGACCTTCCCCAAAGGTGCAGAAGGGAATGACATCTGTCTGACAGAAGCCATACCTGGAGAACTTTGCACTGAAGCCCTTCCTCAGTATATCAGCTTCTACTTTACATAGACCTTTCCTAAGCTTGACAAGGAAAGCTGCAGGTAAATATTCTCTGTATAGGGAAAAGGGCAGCCAATGTTTCAATAAATTCCAGAGAAAGTTTCAAAAGGAAACAGAATATGCAAGGCACACTTGGTACTGAGTTGACCAAAAAGTTCATTCTAGGGATCTTTCCTGGTGGTCCAGTCATTAAGAATCCATCTTGCAATGAAGAGGTCACAAATTGGAACCATGGTTGGGGAACTAAGAACCCACATGCCATGGAGCAGCTAAGCCCTCGTGCCACTACGAGAGAATCTTTGTGTCACAGTGAAGATCCCATGTGCCAAAACTAAGACCCGACTCAGCCAAATAAGTTTGTTGCTATTTAGTTGTTCAGTCTTGTGACTTTCTGTGACCCCATGTACGGCAGCACGCCAGGCTTCCTTGTCCTTTACCATCTCGCAAAGTTTGCTCAAATTCATGTCTCACAAAGTTTGCTCAAACTCATGTCCATTGAATTGACAATGCCATCCAACCATCTCCTCCATCGCCCTCTTCTGCTGCCCTCATTCTTTCACAGCATCAGGGTCTTTTTCAAAGAGGTGGCTCTTCGCATCAGGTGGCCAAAAGATTGGAGCTTCAGCTTCAGCACCAGTCCTTCCAATGAATATTCAGGACCGATTTCCTTTAGGATGGACTGGTTTGATTTCCTTGAAGTCCAAGGGACTCTTAAGAGTCTTCTCCTTCTCCAACACCACAGTTCAAAAGCATCAATTCTTTGGTGCTCAGCTTTATGGTCCACCTCTCACATCCAGACATGACTAATGGAGAAACTGTAGCTTTGGCTATATGGATCTTTGTTGGCAGAGTGATATCTCTGCTTTTAATACGCTGTATAGGTTTATCATAGCTTTTCTTCCAAGGAACAAGCAGCTTTTAATATCATGTCTGTAGTCACCATCTGCAGTGATTTTTAGAGCCCCCCAAAATAAAGTCTGTCACTGTTTCCATTGTTTCTCCATCTGTTTGCCATGAAGTGAGGAGACTGGATGCCATGATCTTAGTTTTTTGAATGTTGAGTTTTAAGCTAACTTTTTCACTCTCCTCTTTCACTTTCATCAAGAGGCCTTTTAGTTCTTCTTCACTTTCTGCCATTAGGGTGGTGTCATCTGCATATCTGAGGTTATTGATATTTCTCCCAGCAATCTTGATTCTATCTTGTGCTTCTTCCAGCCCAGCGTTTCTCATGATGTACTCTGCATATAAGTTAAATAAGCAGGGTGACAATATACAGTCTTGACGTATTCCTTTCCCGATTTGGAACTAGTCTGTTGTTTCATGTCCAGTTCTAACTGTTGCTTCTTGACTTGCATTCAGATTTCTCAGGAGGCAGGTCAAGTGGTCTGGTATTCCCATCTCTTGAAGAATTTTCCACAGTTTTATTGTGATCCACACAGTCAAAGGCTTTGGCATAGTCAATAAAGTAGAAATAGATGTTTTTCTGGAACTCTCTTGCTTTTTTGATGATCCAAAGGATGTTGGCAATTTGATCTCTGGTTCCTCTGCCTTTTCTAAATCTAGCTTGAACATCTGGAAGTTCACGGTTCACGTACAGCCTTGATGTACTCCTTTCCCAATTTTGAACCAGTTCGTTGTTCCACGTCCTGTTGTGATTGTTACTTCTTGACCTACATACAGATTTCTTAGGATGCAGATAAGGTGGTTTGGTATTCCCATCTCTTTAAGCCAAATAAATAAATTGATTAAAAGAAAGAGGTTTTTTGTGTGTGTGTGTGTGTGTTTTTTAGGTTCAGGTTTTTCTGTAAGATGTTTTGAAAAGACCTGAACGGACTTTTTGTGCAACCCAATATAAAAGGAAATCACATTGCCCTTACCCGGCTTGAGGGAATCGCTGTGTTTTCAGTCGTGTAGTGAAGACTCACAGGGATGACCCCCTAGTTGAGTAACTGGGAAGCTGAGCAGTCTTCTCTAAAATTTCTAAAGAGAGCATTCCATTAGCACTGAAATCTGAGGTCAGAATTCCATTTATATTGGTATTTAATGACCTTGAGTCATCATGAAAATTATTATGATCTGTATACCTTATTTTAAAATATAGGAAAACGTGTGATAGATTTTCATGAATTTTGCCTAAAGGCTTGAAACAGAGTTTTGACATTTTAAGGTGATAAAACCCCACCAACTCATAAAATTCTGTTTCTAGAATGAGGCATTTCCAAGGATCAGCTTGGGTTTTGGTGCGTTTTTGAAGGGGAAATTGTTACTGGAGGCCCTGTCTCTCTCTCTCTCTTTTTTTTTTGTGTATGTGTATTCTTTTAAAAATTGAAGTAAAGTTGATTTACAGTACTGTGTTAGTTTCAGGCATATAGCAAAGTGGTTCAGTTATACAGACATGTTTTGCGTCTTCCCTGCAAAAAGTTGTCGAGATGCTCAGTGAAGTGGTAGTCGGTTGCTGAGAGGTCAGGTGAATATGGTGAATGAGGTAAAAGTTCCTGGCCCAGTTCATTCAGCTTTTGAAGCGTTAGTTGTGAGACCTGCAGTCAGGTGTTGTTGTGGAGAAGGACTGGGCCCTTCCTGTTGACCAGTGCTGGCTGCAGGCGTTGAGGTTTTCAGTGCATCTCATCAATTTGCTGAACAGATGTCATGGTTTCTCTGGGATTAAGAAAGTTGTAGTGGATCAGAGGGGCAGCAGACCAGCGAACAGTGACCATGACCTTTCTTTGGTGCAAGTTTGGCTTTGGGAAGTGCTTTGGAGCTTCTTCTCAGTCCAACCACTGGGCTGGTCGTTATGTACAATCCACTTTTCATCGCACATCACAATCCAGTAGAGAAATGGTTCATTGTTGTGTAGAATAAGAGAGGACAACCCTTCAAAAACAGCGGTTTTTTTGATTTGAGGTCCATTCCCCTCCTCATTTGAGGAGGGCATGGCAATCCACTCCAGCATTCTTGCCCTGGAGAGCCCCATGGACAGAGGAGCCTGGCAGGCTAAAGTCCACAGGGTCATCCAGAGTTGGACATGGTTGAAGCGACTGAGCTTTTGCATGCACAGCTCATGAGACACCCACTTGTTGAGCTCCTTCACCTTTCCAGTTTGCTTCAAATGCTCAATGACTGTAAAATGGTTGACACTGAGTTCTTCGGCAACTTCTCGTGTAGCTGGAAGAGGGTCAGCTTTGATGATCCTCTCAGTTGGTTGTTGTCAACTTCTGATGGCTGGCCACTATGCTTCTCATCTTTAAGCCTCTTGTCTCCTTTGCAAAACTTCTTATACCACCACTGCACTGTACATTCATTAGTGGTTCCTGGGCCAAATGTGTTGTTGATGTGAGTTTTCTCTGCTGCTTTATGACCCATTTTGAACTCAAGTAAGAAAATCCTTCAAATTTGCTTTTTGTCTAGCATCAGTTCTATAGTCTAAAATAAAGATAAAATCATCAGCAACTGATAAACCATTAGCAAAAAAAAAAAAAAAGAGATAAATGCACATTAAAATGATATATAACATGACTATTATTTAGAATGTATTTAAAAGATACGTTTTGACAATGCAAAAACCACAATTACTTTTGCATCAAACTAATAGTACACCACATCAAGTCAGGGATCTGTTGACAGAAAAAAGGGGAGGATGTTTATTGACTGGATGATGAATAGTGTTTGCTACATCTGCAAAAATAATTCTCTAAAGGCGAGATAACACCTTGTGTGCAAAGATGTCCAGTGTCCCATTGTTAATTCACATTTTCATTTATCACATATATCGGGCACCTATCATTTGCCAGGTGCTGTTCTACGTACTGACCCCAAAATGTACAGACCCAAGATTTCTTACTGTCTTGGAGCATACAGTCTGGTGTGAGAGAGAGACATTAACAAGATAAGTAAATAAGTACATACACGTGCAGTACGGAGGAAAAGTAAAGAAAGGGAATGGGGCCATGAAATGTTAGAGAGGGGTATGAAACGTTAGGTTGTGTGGATTGGGAAGGTTTTGCTGAAAAGGTGACTTGAGACTGAAAGGAAGTGAGGAGCGACCTACAGAGATACCTTGGATAAAGGCATTCCAGACATAGGAAGCAGCAAGTGCAAAGGCCCTGAGGTGGACACATGCTTGATATGTTTGATAAATAGTATTGGCAGTTAAAAAGTAATTTTTATTATGAAATTGGACCAGTAGTGGAGAGCTGGATCATGCAGGGCCTATTCTAAGTGATAGGGGAATACTTTTGGGGTTTTGAATAAGCAGTGACTTGTTCATGTATTTTGACTTCTGTTTTCACAGGCTCACTCTGGTTTCTGTGTTGAGGATGGGGACAATGGCAGGTGGAGATGCTTTCTCTTTAGTGAGAAAGCGATTTTAATAATTGCAGAGAAGACATAACCTGGACCAGAGTGATGGTAGCAGAGATAGAAAGACATGGTTGAGTACTAGATACATTTCAAAAGTAGATCCATTAGCCTGTAGATTTGCTAATGGATCAGGCAGGAGATGTGAGAGAAAGTGAGGAGTCAGGAGTGACTTCAGAGTTTAGGGTCTGAGCAACTGGAAGGATGAGGATACCACAACATGAGTTGAAGAGACATGGAAAGAGCAGATTTGAGAGGCAAAAGATCTGAAGTCTGATTTTGGACATGTTAGGCTTGTGGTACCTGTGCCATTCAAGTAGAGATATTGAGTAACCAGTCAGGAACTCCAGGGAGTGGTATTGGCTTCTCTCTGCCTGAGCACCAGCTGCTGACCAGACCCTTGGTCCATTTGCTCTGGGAATCACCACGGGCACATCTGGCAGCAGCATCAGGTCGACGTGGACCAAGCTTGAGCAGGCCTGGCCTAATCTGACCCAGCTTTGCCTTTGGGGTTTGCTGAGGTCCCAGCTCCAGGCAGGCTGGCCTTTGGCCAGCGTCTGTGGAGGCTTTCCTGAGCCTGCCCTGGGAAGACGGGCATTTCTGCTCTTCTCCCACCTGGGGAAGTAGTGTGGTCCAGGCTGAGTGTCCAGCTCGGAAAGCTGTTTCTGTAGTGAGGTCTTGCTTGACCTTCAGGCTGCTAAGGCCTCCCCAGAGAGCTGTGGTCAGCCTGCCACTGCTTTCTCTCCCTTTTCCTAAAGCACTTTTCTGTTGTCTTCATCATGACTTCAGCTGGTTGTTTGTAGATTTTCTGGGAGGCTGAAGTGAACCCTCCCCATCTATGTTGGCCAGAAAACACAAGGATGATGACGGCTGCTTTCAGTGTTGCTAGGGGAGGCTTGGGAGTCAGGCCAGTGGCCCTTTGAAAAAATTCGACAGTCCATGGCTCAGAGTCCAGCTTGGCTTAGTACTGAGTGTTCCTCACATTCTCTAACATGCATAACAAAAACTGCACCGGAGGAGCTTGATGAACAAAAAGTGAGTTTCGCTTTACCGAGTGGTCTGGGGACAGTGCAACATGATGAACTGCTTTACTCAGCGATTTTTACCTTGGAAGTCACTGCTGGACTAGTCCCTAGTGAGGAATAATCTGGTGCAGACATAGCTTGTGTTTCCTCCTCTACTGCAGGAAGAGTTTACTCTGTACATGTCTGAAGTTCTTTTCTTCTTCATCACTGGTTGAGACACTGTGAAGATAGCTGACTTCCTTCATTTCAGGACTCTCTAAATCCCATGGGGAGAGAAGTTAAAAAGAAGATACCCTGGTATATTTTCTCCAACTTTTTCATTGCTGTAAAATAAATATACCTAATATAAAATTTATCATCTGAGCCATTTTTAAGTGTACAGTTCAGTGGTATTTGGGGCTTCCCTGGTGGCTTAGAGGGTGGAGCATCTGCCTGCAATGCAGGAGACCGGGGTTCGATCCCTGAGTCAGGAAGGTCCCCTGGAGAAGGAAGTGGCTACCCGCTCCAGTATTCTTGCCTGGAGAATCCCAAAGGTGGAAGAGCCTGGTAGGTTACAGTCCACGGGGTCGCAAAGAGTTGGACATGACTTCACTTTTCACATTCTTTCAGTAGTATTTAGTACATTTATATGGTACAGCCATTATCACCATCCATTTCCAGAACTCTTTTCACCTTGCAAAACTAAACCCATTAAGCAACTTTCCTGTCTCCCTCTTACCAGCCCCTGGCAACCACCATTCTATTTACCATCTCTATGATTTTGACTACTCTTAAGTACCTCATACAAGTAGAATCATACAATATTTGTCTTTTTGTGGCTGGTTTATTTCACTTAGCATAATGTCCTCAAAGTTCATCCATGTCGTAGCATATGTCAAAGTTTCTTTCCTCTTTAAGGCTGAATAATGTTCTTTTATGTGGATATACCATATTATGCTTATCATTTCACAGTCAGTGGGCACTTGGATTTCTTTCACATTTTAGCTGCCTTGAATAATGCTGCTATGAACCATGGTGTACAGATATCTCTTTGAGATCTGTCTTACAATCAGTTGCTTTTTCTATCTGTTTGTATATTTATTTGGGCTGCAGTGCATGCTCTGTGCAGTCTTCCACTAGTTGTGGTCTGTGGGCTCTCCTGGTGGTGGCTTCTCTGTCACAGAGCACGGGTTAGGGCTTATGGGCTTAGTTGCCCCATGGCATGTGGGATCTTCCCAAACCAGGGGTCAAACCCATGTCCCCTGCATTGGCAGGCAGGTTCTTAACTACTGGACCACCAGGGGAGTCCCTCTCTTTGAGATCTTGCTTTCAGGTATTTGGGGTGTATATCCAGAAGCAGAATTGCTGGATCATATGGTAATTCTATGTTTAGTTTTTTGAGAAATTGCTGTACTGTTTTCCACAATAGCTGTACCAATTTACACTCCCGTCAACAGTCTACAAGGGTTCCAGATTCTCCACATCCTTACCAGCACTTATTATTTTCTGGGTTTTGTTTTGGACAGTAGCCATTCTAATGAGTGTGAGGTGATACCTCATAGTTCTCCTTTGCTTTTCCTAAGGATCAGTGAAGTTGAGCATCTTTTCATGTGCTTATTGGCTAGTCATGTATCTTTTTTGGATATGGAAATTTTTGTTGTTGAATTTCAGGAGTTCTTAATATATGCTGAATATTAATTTGTAGTCACATGTATGATTTGCAAATATTTTCTCTCAATCTGTGTGTTGCTCTGTCCCTGGTATCATTTGATATACAAATTTTTAAAATTTTCATAAAGTTCACTTTGTCCATTTTTTCTTTTGTGCTTATACCTTTGGCATCATATCCAAATCATTGCCAAATTCAAGGTTGTGACTTGGAATATTTTTGTATCTCTTTAAAGCCTCACCCCCCCATATTTATTTATTTCTTTCTCTCTTTCAGTCAAGTTATTAGACCAATAGATCAGTAACACATTTTAGAATTCATAAATCTTTATTAATTCATTCTGCAAGCAGGGAGAGCATTCCAACTAGAGGCAGAAGCCAGAGCAAATTGGAAATGGCAGCATGTAAGCATAGCTGGCTGGAGCAGAACATACACATAAAGGGGTTGGTGGGTGAAAAGACTGGAATTTAGACGAGGCCACACCATGTTGAATCTTACCTGCTGTGGTGAGCAGATAAATTGAAAGTAGTCTCACAGCCATAGGACCAAGTTGGAGAGCTGTTATCAAATATTCTCTTGAACTGGGCACTTAACCTTTCTGAACCTCAATTTCCCCACTTTATTCATTTAACAAACACTTACGTGGTGCCAAATTCTATTTTAAGCACTCTATAAATATTAACTCATTGATTTTTTTCCATCAACCATATGAGATACTTATTCCTGAGCAAGGAGTATTATCTCCATTTGACAGAGTGGGGAACTGATGCCCAGAGAGGTTAGATAACATGTCAAGATCATAGAACCAGTAAGTAGTGGAGCTGGGATTTGAACCCAGGCTCTCTAGTTCAGCTCATGCTCTTAACCATATGTTGTGCTGCTTCTCTGAAACAGGGAGAAGAATAATTCGTACCTCTAAAAGTTATTCCAGAGATTAAATGATGTATGTAAAATTACATTGTCTGTTGCACATTGTTTTGCCAATACTGATTATTATTAGTTAATAATAACTAAAGAACACTTTGGAAATGGGTAAGATTCTCAAGGGCATAGAGAGAAAGGAATGGATCAAGTACTGAGTCTTGGGAAATGTTTTTGCTGAGAAGCAAGAGCTTAATTTTGGAAAGACATCTGACAGAGTTATGGCTGACACCTTTGGGGAGAGGGTCATGGTCAGTGAAGAGCCCTAGACTCCAGACTTTCAATCCTTGGCAAAGAAAATTGTTGAGGTTGGTGATGTTGTTTGACGTATATACAGAGGGGACCAAAGCCAGGTCTTTCCCACTGGCAAACCAAGAATTCAGACAAGGACCACAGGGTCACTGGGGTTCTGACTCTAGCTTCTTCTCCATCTTATGGTGCATGCTCCCAAACAGCCCAGGGTTCAGACCTGCTTTACAGGTGAAGTGGGATGTTTTGGATGAGGAAATTACTAGGTTTATGGTGCCCTTGTGGGGACAAGAACAAAGCACTGTGCATTGTAACAGACCCTGGGCTGACTGGGTGGACACATCCCTCTGGGGCTGCAGAGGTCAAGTCATCAATCCCCCGTCTTGGGAACAACTTTCATGTGTGTGCCAGGGAAGGACAGAGGAATGCAGGGAAGGAAACCCAGGGATCCTGGGATCTCTTTCTGGCTATCAAAGAGTTGTGTGGTCTGGTTTGTGGGTGGAGTGGGGGTGGGGGTTCACTGTCTAGCTCACTTACCTTAGTGGAAGACAAGGTTGTTAATTTGAATATTTTCCCCAGCTCCACCCCCTCAGCTGCTCCAGTTGGTGACTGATGTGTAAAATGCTTTGAGGTGCCCTGAAAATGTGGCCAAAATAACATCACAGTGATTTCACTTGAGTTTGTCTGAAGTGGTGTTTGGAAACATTTCCTCACCTGGAGGGTTTTTTATTTGAACCTATCGTACACCTACCTATTGGCATTTGATTTCTTTAGATGAGGGCATCTGGCAGTCCCAGCTTTTAGGCTGCTCAGCTTTTCATAAAAATGGGAGGCCACAGAATGAGCCTCTGCCCCAGTTGTGTTTGTTTAAGAACATCAGAAGAGATATCCTAAAAGAAACTGTTTTCTCTGGAGAAGACTTTCAAAGAGGCCAGGTATATCTTGTCATGTCCATTACCCTTGTTAGAGAGGCGCCAAGAGTCTGCCTCCTACTGACTAGCATGATCTCACAAGACTCACCTGAGCCTTGGCCTGTGGCCTGTGGAATCTCAGGCTGTCCCTTTGATGGCCCTGTTTGTAATGGGTATTTTAGGGGTGAACGAGGCCTTCTTTTCCTTCTGGTGGTTTGTGGACTGGATCATGGATCTCCTGGGAAGTGAAAAACTTACTTATGCTTCCATATGAAGAAACTCCATGATACTAGGGTCCATGGGTCTGTGGCATGGTCTGTGACAAGAAGAAAAGTTCTCAAGAAGGAGACTGAGGTAGGCAGAGCTGTGCCTGAGGAGTTGGCCTAACCTTGAGAAAGGGAACATTCCTGGTATCAGTGTCCAGAGAGGTGGAGTCTTAATGTGCTGTATCAGATCATGTCAGGATTCTTCAAGTTGCAAGTGACAGAAACCTAGTCAAATTGGCATAAGTGAAGGAGAAAATCACTGGGTGCTATAACCGAGAAGAACAAGAAGATTCAGAGTCACATATTATTTCATCAGCATTTGTGAATGGGCTCATTCAGTGTTCTCCCCACCTACCTCTTTCTCTCTCCCTTTCATTCTCACTCTGTTACCTTTCTTTGTCTGTGAGTTCTTTCCTTGTAGTGTCCAAGATGGTCAGCTGCTGCAATGCTAGGCCCACAATGGTAGGCTAGTCCATCCTCCAGCTGTTCCAGCCAGTGTCCTAGGTCCTGTGACCATGGCCTCAAAATATGGGAAGGTCCTTTCCCAAAGTAAAATCAGGGTGAACTCTTCAAATAGAAACTATAATATGAAGTGAAGGCTTACTGTGTGCAAGATCCTGTCCTAGGTGCTTGATACAAATAAACTCACTTGGTCCTCATAATTATTTGGTGAGGAAGATAATGTTCCTTTAAAACTTTCTTTTTTTTTTTCCCATTTATTTTTATTAGTTGGAGGCTAATTACTTTACAATATTGTAGTGGTTTTTGTCATACATTTACATGAATGAGCCATGGATTTACATGTGTTCCCCATCCCGATCCCCCCTCCCATCTCCCTCTCCACCCAATCCCTCTGGGTCTTCCCAGTGCACCAGGCCCGAGCACTTGTCTCATGCATCCAACCTGGGCTGGTGATCTGTTTCACCCTAGATAATACACATGTTTCGATGCTGTTCTCTCGAAACATCCCACCCTCGCCTTCTCCCACAGAGTCCAAAATTCTGTTCTGTACATCTGTGTCTCTTTTTCTGTTTTGCATATAGGGTTATCGTTACCATCTTTCTAAATTCCATATATATGTGTTAGTATACTGTATTGGTCTTTATCTTTCTGGCTTACTTCACTCTGTATAATGGGCTCCAGTTTCATCCATCTCATTAGAACTGATTCAAATGAATTCTTTTTAATGGCTGAGTAATATTCCATGGTGTATATGTACCACAGCTTCCTTATCCATTCGTCTGCTGATGGGCATCTAGGTTGCTTCCATGTCCTGGCTATTATAAACAGTGCTGCGATGAACATTGGGGTGCACGTGTCTCTTTCAGATCTGGTTTTCTCAGTGTGTATGCCCAGAAGTGGGATTGCTAGGTCATATGGCAGTTCTATTTCCAGTTTTTTTAAGAAATCTCCACACTGTTCTCCATAGCGGCTGTACTAGTTTGCATTCCCACCAACAGTGTAAGAGGGTTCCCTTTTCTCCACACCTTCTCCAGCATTTATTGCTTGTAGACTT